>NC_079903.1:19008363-19261725 GCF_024868665.1 Triplophysa rosa | reverse complement strand
ACAGTTGAGCAACTAGAAGCCTGTATTAGACAAGAATGGGACAACATTCCTATTCCTAAACTTGAGCAACTTGTCTCCTCAGTCCCCAGACGTTTCCAGACTGTTATAAAAAGAAGAGGGGATGCCACACAGTGGTAAACATGACCTTGTCCCAACTTTTTTGAGATGTGTTGATGCCATGAAATTTAAAATTAACTTATTTTTCCCTTAAAATGATACATTTTCTCAGTTTAAACATTTGATATGTCATCTATGTTGTATTCTGAATAAAATATTGAAATTTGAAACTTCCACATCATTGCATTCTGTTTTTATTCACAATTCGTACAGTGTCCCAACTTTTTTGGAATCGGGTTTGTAGATTAAAAACACATCTTTTCAGTAAAGCCTACACATGATGCATGCCAGTATTATCTTTAAAAGTAATGAACAGCAGCTACGCTGATGATTCTCTTTCTGCCCTCCTCCCCTATCCCGAGGCAACCACAGATTACGCCGGTTCAAGTACGACCGCCTTGTGTCATCCTCCTCATCTTAACTACAAACTGTCATAAACACAAATTAATAATCAGACAAACAACATAAAACAGATTCAATTTTCATTCGTACATGAGAAAAGACATGCAGAATAATTTCAATTGGTACACAGAAAAATACTGCGAGTAAAATTATTCCAGGTTATAGACACTACGATGATTCCAGAGCAGTTTTTTCTTCAGCATGTTTCCTCTGATGAGTCTGAAGATTTCTTAAATAAGTGAATCTCTCTCCGCAGCTCGAGCACTGGTAAGGTTTCTCTCCAGTGTGAATTCTCTCATGGTTTTTCAAGACACCCATTTGAGCAAACGACTTGTCACAATGAGAACATTTAAAGGGTCTTTCACCTGCATGAATTCTCTGATGACTTCGTAGGCCAGTTTGTTGAGTGAAACCCTTTCCACAAACATTACAGAGATAAGGTCTTTCTCCAGTGTGAACTCTCTTGTGTTCCACTAAATTGTGATGACGATTAAAACTCTTCCCACAAACATTACAGAGATAAGGTCTTTCTCCGGTGTGAATTCTCTGGTGTCTCACTAAATTGCGATGACAATTAAAACTCTTCCCACAAACATTACAGAGACAAGGTCTTTCTCCAGTGTGAACTCTCTTGTGTTCCACTAAATTACGATGACGATTAAAACTCTTCCCACAAACACTGCACTGATAAGGTTTCTCTCCAGTGTGAATTCTCTGATGAACTCTTAAAGCACTTTGATTAGTAAAGCTCTTTCCACAGAGAGAGCAGTGGTAAGGTTTCTCTCCAGTGTGAGTTCTCTGATGAGTTATCAGATGAGCTTTTTGATGGAAGCGTTTCTCACAGTGTGAACACTGAAAGCGTTTCTCCTCGGTATGTGTTGTTTGGTGTGACTTTAGATCAGTTTGTTCTTCAGCGTGTTTCTTCTGATGAGTCTGAAGACTTTTAAAATAAGTGAATCTTTCACTGCAGCTCGAGCACTGGTAAGGTTTCTCTCCAGTGTGAATTCTCAGATGAACTCTTAAAGCACTTTGCATTTTAATAAACCTCGTCCACTAGTGACGAGCACTGATACTGAAACGTCTTATCTCCAGTGTAAGAGCTCTCTCTCATGAGTCTGTCAGATGAGACTTTTCGACAGAAGCGTTACTCCAACCAAGTCTTGCACACACTCCGAAGCGTTTATCTCGGTATATTAGTTTGGTGACTTTAGAGTCAGTTTGTTTCAGATGTGTTCCTCTGATGATTCGTGGAAGACTTTTAAACATAAGTGGAATCTTTCACTGCAGCTCGACGCACTGGTAGGTTTCTCATCCAGTTGAATTTCTCTGATTGAACTCCTTAACAGCACTTCTGATAACAGAATACATCTTCCACACTGACAGCACTGATAAAGGTCTTTCTCCAGGTGAGTCTCTCATGATTATCAGATGAGCTTCACGGAAGCGTTTCTCACAGTGGATCACTGAAAGCGTTATCTCTCGTATTGTTGTTTTGTCTGACTTATAATCAGGTTGTCTTCAGCGTGTTGTCTTGATGATCATGGAATATCTTGATTAAAATAAGTGATGCTTTCACCTGCAGCGCGAGCACTATAAGATTGCTCTCCAGTCGTGATTCTCAGAGAACCTCTTAAAGCACTTTGACTCATTAAAGCCTTTCCACAGATGGAGCAGTGATGAGGTTTCTCTCCAGTGTGAATCTCTCTTGTGTCTCTCTAAATGGCGATGACGATTAAAACTCTTCCCACAAACACTGCAGTCATAAGGTTTCTCCAGTGTGGATTCTCAGATGAACTTAAAAGTACTATGATCAGTAAAGCTCTTTCCACAGTGAGAGCAGAGGTAAGGTTTCTCTCCAGTGTGAATTCTCTCATGAGTTACCAAGTACGTTTTTTACAAAACTTTATCACAGTGTGAACACTGATAGAGTTTCTCCTCAGATGTGATTGTTTGGTGTGACTTTAGATCTAGTTCGTTCTTCAGCATGTTTCTTCTGATGAATCATTAAAACCATCCTAAATAAGTGAATCTCTCACTAGGTCTCGCCTGCAGCATGTGAATTCTCATATGAACTGTATGAGACTTGATTAAAAAAAGCTCTTTCCACAGTGAGAGCAGAGGTAAGGTTTCTCTCCAGTGTGAGTTCTCTCATGAGTTATCAGATGAGCTTTCTGACGACAGCTTTACTCACAGTTGAACACTGAAAGTTTCTCCTCAGATGTGTGTTTCTGTGCGACTTATACGATCAGTGTGTTCTCGCAGCGCTGTTTCTTCTGATGAGTCTGAAGACTTTTAAAATAAGTTGAATCTTCACTGCAGCTCGAGCATGAGAGGTTTCTCTCCCAGTGTGAATCTCTGATGATCTTTTAGAACTACCTTGATAAAAGCTCTTTCCACAGAGAGCAGTGGAGAGGTTTCTCTCCAGTGTGAGTCTCTCTATGGCTTTGAAATGAGGATGTCGACTAAAAGCTCTTCCCACAAACACGTGCAGTCATAAGGTTTCTCTCCAGTGTGGATTCTCGGTGATACTTGTAAAAGTAATGGATAGATAAAGCTCTTTCCACAGTGAGAGCAGTAGTAAGGTTTCTCTCCAGTGTGAATTCTCTCATGACTACTAAGTACGATTTTTTAAGGCAAACTTTATCACAGCTGTGAACATTGATAGAGTTTCTCACCAGTGATGTGTTCTTTGGTGTGAATTTAGATCAGTTATGTTCGTCAGCATGTTTCTTCTGATGAGTCCGAAAACTTCTTAAATATGCAAATCTATCGCCGCAGGTGGAGCAGTGATAAGGTTTCTCTCCAGTGTGAACTCGCTGATGGACCCTAAAAGTACTATGATCAGTGAAGCTCTTTCCACAGATGGAGCAGTGATAAGGTTTCTCTCCAGTGTGAACTCTCTCATGGGTTCTCAAGACATCTGCATAAGCAAACGTCTTGTCACACTGAGAACATTTGAAGGGTCTTTCACCTGTGTGAAGTCTCTGGTGATTTATCAAGATCAGCTTTCTCACAGAAGCGTTTCTCACGATGAATAACACTGAAGGAGCGTTTTTCTCAGTTGTTAGATTGTCTTATATGAACTCACCTAAACATTTATGACGCGATCAAAAAATCTCTTTCCACAGCGGATGCAGTGAATAAGGTCTTCTCTGCAGTGGTGAATTCTCTGATGAATCTTAAAAAGCACTACGATTTATACAAGCTCGTTTTCCGCAGAGAAGCGCAGTGTTATGGTTTCTCTCCAGTGTGTGAAGTTCTCTCATGATCTATCAGTTTAGCTTCACGACGGAAGCGTTTCTCACAGTGTGAACACTGAAAGCGTTTCTCCTCGGTATGTGTTGTTTGGTGTGACTTTAGATCAGTTTGTTCTTCAGCGTGTTTCTTATGATGAATCTGAAGACTTACGAATCTCTTCTCGCACCGTTTTTCTCCAGTGTGAATTCTCTGATGAAGAACAAGTTTTGCTTTGGTGCTGAAATATTTGTCACATTCACTGCGGTGAAAAGACTTTTCAGTCAGTCGCTCTTTTGACGTAGAGGCCATTTCTGCATCACAACATGAATCACTGCTCTCATCTGAAACAAACACGACAGCAAATATGAAACTACATCCGTGTTTATTGAGAATGAGAAACTAACTTCCTTGAGATTTTCTCAAGTAACCAAAAAACATATTTTATGAATAAGCAACTCACGTGACAGATTAAACATACCTGAAGGAATAAAATCATCATTCTCATCTTCTTCAGTCGGTTCTTCCTCTGATTTGGGTTCTGTTTTTATTTCCAGATTGACTGAAGGAACAAAATCATCATGATTCTCATCTTCATCAGTCGGTTCTTTCTCCGGTGTGGGTTCTGTTTACATCTCCATCAGTTTCCTGCAGTCCGTCAGTATGACAGAACACATCTTCAGTGGTATGGTGTTCAGGGTCTGCTGTTCTCCAGCGTTACACACAGAACCCAGAGACTCTGTGGAGGTTTGATCAGTAGGTTCATCCTGATTCAAGGTGTGATTACTGTCACACGCAGTGTCCTGAGCGTCTGTGGGGTTTGTGTCAGTATAACAGTGTAAAGTGAGGCTGGATTTCTGTTCAGAGAGTTTGTCCAGCAGTGGCTGTGGTGTGCTCGGATCTCTGCTGCTCCACACTGAATCCAGAGATTCTGTGAAGCTCCCATCACTCACACACACTGAAGATTGACTCCACAAAACCGCCGACACATCCTGACAAACACACAAGCTTTATATATAATATATGTCTGATATGTAATTTTAATTTCGTTTGACATGAATGACAGTACAGAAACAGTCAGTTATTGATGTTTAGGTAAATGATGTTGAATGTGTCCAAACCTCTGTGTTGAGTTCATCTCCTCTTGTCCTCAGCTTTTCCTCCAGTAACGCCACCTCTTTCTTCAGCTGACAGATTTCTGTGATGAAATCATCAATATCCAGCATGGACAGATCAGTTCCGACTGATTTACAGCACATCGCATCCACCCGTGACGTCATCCTCAACGTCTGAACACAAAAACAACAAACTAAAAACATTGTTTTATTATGATTATAAATGACAGGGGCTAACTGACGACAAAATATTAAAAAAAAAAAATCATGTATATAATCAGACCATTAGACCAGTACTACAATATACGCACATCTTCATTTAACAGATTTACACACCTCAGATTTAAACACGATATTCTCACATTTCTTCTCGTTTATTTTAAAACTGTGAATGACTCAAAGCGTCCAACGCAAAAAAGCGAGAAAACCTCGCATCTACCGTAAATACAACACAAAAGAGTCGAAATCAAAGTTATGTATAAACGCAGCGCTTGATGTTTGACTTTCTTTCTTTCGTTCTTTAGTGGGTTTATCGGCGGACTAAAGAGCTGCAGAGCGACTCCTGCTGGACTGGAGACACAAGACACTCGGCACTAAATTCATCGTCAAGATCATTTTTACATTGGGTGCATCTCAATTCTTATTTGTGCCTCCTCGTTTCCTTTCCTCGAGTCTTAGCTCCACCCCTTCAGGATGCGAAGGAAGGGAACAAGGAAAACAAGCGAGGACAGAGGAATTAAAAGAAGTGAAATGGCATAATCCTCCCTCCCTTTAGCGTCACTTCAAAGCGTCGTCAATTAATAATGACTGTACACATTGCACATTGAAAATATAAAAAATAAAGTTAAATACATACTTTAGGCAGATTTCATAATCTCCACTACAATAAAATAAGTTAAAAACATTTATATTAATATATAAGGTTTATCAAATATATGTTATACATAAATATAGTAATATATTAACTTTATGAATATTAACTATACTGTCTGAAATAGGTCGTAATTATCACATTTATGCATGTTTGAATATGATCTAAAGATATGACGATGTACAGGGGGAGGAGAATTTACACGCACGTCAGGATTAGGGTGCTTCTCAATATGCCTCCTCGTTTCCTCGCTCCTCCGTCCTCCATCCTATGACCCGGAAACCGATCGAGCTCAGCCATCTTTAGGACGTCTCAATTCTCTAAATGCACTGGGAGGCGAGGAGAGAGGAGTCTTCCTGAGGAGTCAAGAGCAAGGATACACATGTTTCCTTTGCAGAAGTGTTTTATCCACTAAGGGTGCTTCTCAATTCCCATTGTGTTCATCATTACCAGGGTTGGGGAGTAACTGATTACATGTAACGGAATTACAGTAATCAGGATATACAAAATTTGGTAGCTTTAATCCTTTACAGTTACATGAAAAAAAAAAAAATAGTAAGATAACGGTTACCTACAATTAGTAAAAAAAATTGATTACTATCAGGATTACAATGGTTTCAAAACTAAGTAATTGTTTTAAAATGTGGAAGTGTAGTGGGTTTTTTAATGCGCAAACAATTTCTATATACAAATTTATGTAAAGGGTTAAACCATTTTGCTTTTCTCTTGATTTTATTTACATGTGACCCAAAAGTAATCCAAAAGCTATCAGACTACATTACTTTTATACTGTGATACTTGAATTACGTTATTGATTGCATTTTTTTATATAAATAAGTCATTTGTAACTGTACTGGAATACATTTTTAAAGTCACCCTCCCAACCCTGACACTGGCAATGTCTTTACACTACAGATTGATGTTTCATTAAATGTAATCTAATAACATTGTTGTCACTGCTGTGAAATTTAAAGGGTCATAAACATGCCCTCAGTCTCTTATGTGTTATTGACATATATACATAACTACAAGAAATGTAACATTCTCATAATTACGACATCAGAAGTGGACAGTCGGGTAATTCTGATGTACTGTATGTGTAGACATTATAGAAAAAAAGTGGAAACTACTATAAAAAGAATATTCATGAATAAGAAAAAATTGTCAAAATATAATACACAACATGCAACATGATCTACATGTGATCCTGCTTAACGCATAACAAACAAACATCCACACACTCCCAGCCAAAAGGTATTTCATTAGTTCAAGGGCAGCCTAATTTGAGGCTTTCACTAATTCTCCTGTTACATCTGCAAATATTGGACCTATAGAGTGAAAATGTGTCCACCCTGTCACCTCACTTAGATACAATAAAGAATTCTACTGTAATGATTTCATAGAGAACAGTGCTTACAGATTATGAGCATGAACGACAAACGACGTCACATAAAACAAGACTTTATTGACTAGACACATACTAATATAACATACATACGCACACATACAGCTTAGCATTGGAAGAGGATGAAGTTGAAGTAGAGAGAACAGAGCATGGATTTATGGCAACATTTGAAATTCAGCAGATCAACAGCCTGAACCAGACCATCAGTTTCTTCATCCTTTGTGAAAAGGATTAATGATGCACTGTTTAATAAGCCTTATTGTGATACTTGCCCATCAAAGGAAAGAAAGTGTCCTGATGCAGTTTGTTGAGGCTTCAGTTGATCTTGGGTGGAGGTGTTGTGCATTTTTCTTTGTTTGTAGAAAATACTCTTCAGTCACAGGTTTTGATGCCAAAAGATGGACTTTATTATCAGGGACACCGAAGGAAGTCGAGTTGGTTTGCAAAGCAACTGATTTCACTACCTTTCGGCCAGCTTACATACACATCTTCTCATTATTTATCTCACTGGGTATAAAATCTTCTACAGAGGTTGTAGCCTGGCACAGACTTATGGGTCCAGGTTCTTGTAGAAGTGACGCATGCGGAAGAGACGGAGCAGAAAAAGAGGACCGGAGGCCAGCAAAGACTATGGTCTCTTTAAACAGATTGGATGTTCACTAAGAAACTTCTAAGAGTTGAATAATAGCAATTTGGAAAAGAGTTACCAAAACCTAACAAACATTAACATGAAAGGAAGAGTTCACCTTCAAAATGAAAATTCTGTCATCATTTACTCACCCTCTTGTCATTTTAAACCTGTATGACTTTTTTACATAATGTGATGTGGGTGGTTGCCAGGGTGTTGCTATGCAGTAGTTAAAATGTTCTAAATAGTTTATATTGACTTGCTAGGGCACTCGCTTACTCCTCAGGTCCCACAGGTCTTTTATCATGCATTCCCATCTTTAGATGAAATCACGTGATCGTGGATGTTTAATACCTGGAGACGTAATGAGCATAATAGTTTTTCTTTCCTTAGCAAACACCATTTAGAATGATCAGACACCGTTTATTGTCTTTAGTAATAATTCTTCTTGTGGCTGAAATGAAGGTCCGGTTACAGGTGTGGTTTATGTCTGTTCAAAACAGAAGAGGGTTTAAAGGTTGACCGTGACCGTTTTTAGTGCATTGATCTGTCAGGGGTGTGTTAGCAAGTTCAACAGCTTCAGCTGTCTGTGTGTGTGACTCACATGTGCCGTCTTGTAGAAGTGATCAAATAAATGACAAGTATAACATATACCCACATACACATAACCTGTGTATGTGGGTATATTACACTACTACTACAAGGACCTTGGTTATTGGTTAAACATGACACGTGTTTGTGTGAGAAAGTCACTGGTTTAACAGGTTATCTGACAGGTCAGGGCTAGAAAGACTCAACATCTCAAACAGACTGTACTGAATGTGTTTCTCATGTGCTTGAATTCCTTAAATGTCTTTTGCAGACAAAAATAAACAGACCATATTAAAATGTAATACTAAATGGATCAGCTAGTGAAAGAAGCAGGTATCCAGCATACATGGATGCTTCAAGTGTATTTACAAGGCATCCCATGATGCACTTACCTACTTTAAAGTGATAGTTCACCCAAAACGAAAATTCGGTCATAAGTTACTCACCCTCTTGTCATTTCAAACGTGTATAACTTTCTTCCGCAGAACACAAAAGAAGATATTTTGAAAAATGTTGTTGTCAAAATATATTCTTTTGTGTTCTGAAGAAAGAAAGAAAGAAAGTCATAGAGGTTCGAAATGACAAGAGAGTAACTTATGACAGAATTTTCCTTTTTGGGTGAACTATCCCTTTAAAGAAGCTAAAAGGCCACTACACCATTTCTATACTTGCGTGGGTTATTTATGATAGTTTGAATGAATATTAACATTGTAAAATCTGAGAAGTTGTATTTGTTTAAACATACTGTATGACGAAGCAGTGTTTGTTTTTGGTGTGTGTGTTTATATGAGGTTATTATGGTCTGTCTGTAAAGGTGTGTGGTTAAGGATGGTCTGTGTATTCACTGGAGCTCAGGCTGAGGTGTGAGGCTTTGTGGCTACACGAGGCGTGTTTGTGGTTTTATAATGTTTGTAGATATTGAGGAGTCATAAAGGACCATTAAACCACAGGGCAAACACCAAACCAACACTTTAAAACAAACAGATGGACAGGAGGACCTGGTTTATTCCTTATACAGCAGCAGAAATTGGCTCATAAACACATGTACATGTATGTTGTACCTGAACCTCATAGTACAAAATGTTTTTTGTTGTAATAAATATCAATTTTATATCAGCATGATAAAAAACATAAAGGAGTAATATTGACAGAGAAGGCAGTCATAGCATTTGAGATGCGGAAAGGCCGTTCTAATGATGGCATGTTTAAAGGGATTGCACGTTAAAGGGACAGTTCACTCCGCCTCAAAAAAAATCTATCATTTATTTACTCCCATGTAAATAAAAACCTGTATGACTCATTCTTATGTGGGACACAAACGAATTTATTCTGAGTCTGAGTGGTTTTGTGTTCATACAATGGAAGCTTATGGGACCAGTGTTTGGTTACCGACGTTCTTCAAAATATCTTCTTTTGTGTTCTGCAGAAGAACGAAAGTCATATAGGTTTGCAATGACATGAGGGTGAAAAAATGATTACCTTTTCATATTTGGCAGTACTACCACTTTAAAGGTACAGTTATATGTTTACATGGCATTTTTGATACATCATAAATCTGTCGCCCTGAACTGAGTTCCAAAGTAAACGGTATTACTTTCTCATATCCCAGCTTAATTTACAGAAACAACTATAAATCATCCGTAAGCCAAACAAAACTGTAAACACTTTAGTGCTATATAAACATCCTGACCAGCCCAAAATAGAGGTGGGAAAAAGTAAGGTGGGACTGTTTGTAACTCGACCATTGGCACACAGGGGGCGCTCCTGAAATCTACACACCGTGATTCTCTCAATTTGATTTAGTGAAATGCAGTTGTTTACTTAACAGGTTGTAAAAACAGACAAAAGCGAATGAATCCCTTGACAAGGACTGATGGGAAAGGATTCTCTTTAAAAGGCACATCAGTGCAAATTCACAGCATGAATCTCCTGTAAAACTCCACAGAAATCACAGCAGTCCCATCATTCCAAACACTCTACTCACCATCATGCTATTCACCAGGCCGATGGCCGTGTACGTGATGAATTTATACGGCACCTCGATTTCCTTCCTTCTGCGAGCATCAATGTCACTCGCAGACGCTCCGTACACCAGACAGAGCGCCCGCAGGCTCGCCCAGCGGAACACCTGCCGGGTCAGCACCAGCATCCCTACCCCAACCAGGAAACGTGCGACACCGTGGCCCAACGCTGTAGGAGTCAGTGGCGAAAGAATGACCGGAAAAGGCCCGACTAGTTCAAAGGTCCGGCCCAATCTCTCATTCACCCAGTATCCGACGGAACTTCCAGCCGCGCACCCTAAAATAATGGTGGTGTCTCCTCGAGTGGTGCTGTAATGGTCCAGTTCGGGGTATTTGTAACACAGGAAAAGGGGCAGTATCAACGCCACCGCAGGGGAGATGGGGTTGTGGAGCTGCAATCGGTCGAAGGTTTCCCAGTAAGGGTGCGACACGATCATGATGCCGGCTGAAATAAGAGCTCCACAAATCACATCCTGAGAGGAGGGAACATACGGAGAGTTTTTCAGTTCACGTTCCTGTCATTTGTACTAAATTATGTCATAAATAATGCAGTCTTTCCAGTACCAGAGGGTCAGTAAGTACCACGGTATTACCTTCTGACACTATTTATGAAAGTACTGTACAACACTTTCCACAGCATGCAGTAGAAATTACACACACAATAACTGATTAAAAACCGAAAGAAACCTTAAACTTCAGAAACAGAAAATGTAGATAATTAAGATTACATGATGTGAAGAATTTACATTTTTGTTGCAATAAGATAAACCTTGATGTTGATTAAAAAACATGATAGAAATTATATGTCATTGCGTTCTCGGGTACCACCTTCAATGAAAATGTGATTTTTTGGACCCATTTCAATACTTACCAGGGTAATATTTCAAGTCCAATCTTTCAGAAAAAGTACACACAGATGGCACAGGTTGAATTGCAAGTTTAACGCTGAAGGTTACTAGCCAAAGTATGAGTGATTGACAAAATTCTTGCCTTAGCAAACGTCAGTAAAACTGTGCTGTGTTAAAGGAACTAGAGGGACATTCTATGGAGAGTAGCCAGTCTGCATGCATTATACAGGAGTGTAAATGTTTTATTTTAAACGCAAAAGTGCATGTAGCTTTTAGTGCCTTTCTCTTTTACTCTAGCTTGTCT
Source organism: Triplophysa rosa (assembly GCF_024868665.1). NCBI lineage: Eukaryota > Metazoa > Chordata > Actinopteri > Cypriniformes > Nemacheilidae > Triplophysa > Triplophysa rosa. The sequence continues at coordinate 19,250,189 of NC_079903.1, read as the reverse complement.
ACAAACCCAAAAACACGGGAAGCATACTCCAGACTTACCAGAGCCGAGTGCATGCCAGTGTAAAGACGACTCAAGCACACGAGTGCAGACAGAACCGCGGCCACAGTCAATCCCACTTCAAACTGAAACTAATGTGAACACAAAAAACACCTTTGAAAAGAATCGTTCACAGCAAAATAAAAATGTTGACATCATTTAAACACTTCTGCCGTTTCATGTCTTGGAGACTGAGATCTGTTTTTGCAAATATGAACTTTTCCACGAAAAAAACAGTGGTATGGTTTGTAAACAACAGGTTTATATTCATGAATCTGGCAGATGCTTTTATCCATAGCAATATAAAGTGAATTCAAATATTTTTTATCTTCACTCTAAAAACGAAAGGTGCTTCAAAAGGTTCTTTGATGCCATAGAAGAACCTTTTGGTTCCATAAAGCAGTGGTTCTCAAACTTTTTCGTTGTAAGGCCCCCTTTGTGTTCAGTGCATCGCTTTGCGGCCCCCCATATAAAGACGTATAATCTTAAACTTAGAATTTTAATTAAACCAAAAACATTCAGTTATACAATGCTGGAACCTCAGTTCTTTTGGTTGGTGGTGTCATTTTTCTGATGTTTGATTGCACAATAATAACTAAAATGTATCAATTTCTATATTTCATAAAATGCCACAAAATCTGTGGCCCCCCCAAGGGAACCATGGCCCCCAGTTTGAGAACCACTGCCATAAAGAACCTTTAACATCTGAAAAAAGGGTTCTTTAGATTATAAAAAAAGTAAGAAAGAGATGGTTCTTTGTGGAACCAAAAATGGTTCTTCTATGGCATCGCTGTGAAGAACCTTTAAATCACTTTTATTTTTAAGAGTGTAACTGTTCCCTGGAAAACTGAGGTCCAGGAACGTAATGATCAAGTGATATTATTTCATTATACTCATTTTGGGACTTCAATTTACTTAAAAAACTGCCACGACATTTTTTGGGGGAAAACACTGCTTACAGAATTTTTTTTTTAAAACACAGTTATGATAAAAAATTATTAGACCATATTCTTTCTAGGCTTTCATTCATTCATCAAAAATCATCCTCCCATCCATCTTCTCTCTCTCTCTATGAGGAACCATCTGTACTGTAGTCTCCATCTACTCTGTCTGTCACTCATGATGTTTCTCTAACATCATCCTCTCATCTCCTCCCTGGCATCCTTCTCTTTCTGCCCCTGACATGTTCTCTTCCCACAGGGTTTATTCGGTACTCTGTTAATCACTGACAACATTGGAAGCATCTTTACGTATTCATGAGTGACCCCGCCCCCTCTTTTCTATCTCGTCCTCTCCATCTCCTCCTCCCTCCATCTGTCCATCTCTCCCTCTCCGCCTCTATCAGCTGGAGGTCTTTCACAGGAAGTTAATGAAGAACGCTTCCAGAATAAGCTCAAAGCATTCTGGGTCACTTGAGCTCATGTATAATTGAATGGACTACTCTATAAATCACATATACAGGGTGATGGGCGATCCTTTACAAGCAAGTCTTTTAACTACTGTAGATCTCTTACAAATCAGTTCATCCTTAAGGGATAGTTCAGCTAAAATTCAAAATTCATTTTAACATCTTGTAAAAAACGGAAATTTTGTAGTATAGGTTTGTGTTTACGATGACCAAATGCAATATATTTCTGAGAAGAGTCCAACTGGCACTGAAGTGATACACAAAAATATTTAGAAGGAAGCTGGCAGATATTTTGAAATATTTTCTATAGCCTATTATTAATCGATAACATTGACGACATCCGAGCAGGACTCACTGACCGAGAAATGCATCCATCTACAGCTGACATTGATTGACAATCATTTACTCAAGAGTTCATTATAAAGCCACAGAGCAGATGTGTGGGAGGGACTTCCAGTGACTGATGGACACTGATGCCCCGCCCCCTTCAGTATGTTAAGCACCTCACCTTCACTCTCTCCTGAGCACTGAGCAGAAGCGTAAAGAAGATGGCAGTGGCTGCCATGGCATGCGTGGACGGCATCCCATACTCAGCATCCACGCGCGTCTCCAGTTTGACCACAGGGGGAGCTGGGGGACGAGGCAGCTTTAAAATATCCTTCATGACCTGACCTATATACATCACAACCTGCAGTAATAGACAGAATAAGGATTTTTTTTAAATAAGGAAAAAGTGCTGGAGTGGTACCCTAATACAAAAATAGTGTAAAGAAGGTAATACCATGGTACACTATGGTACTGGAAAATCTGTAATAATTTTACAGAATAATACATTAAATAATATTAAACTAAACTAGAAGTATTAAAATAGAACCACAGAAATCGAAAAAAAAATAGTGTTACAATAGTGTTACAATGAATTACAATAATTCTAATTCTACAGTAGTTCTAATTTTATTTTTGTGACATATTGAAGCCCAGTATGAAAACTAAAAACTCCATATTGAACCATACGTGTGTGTGTTCATTTGCATGTGCATACATTCATGTGCGTGTGTGTGTGTGTGTGTGAGAGAGAGAGAGAGAGAGCGAGAGAGAGAGAGAGAGAGAGAGAGAGAGAGAGAGAGAGAGAGAGAGAGAGAGAGAGAGAGAGAGAGAGAGAGAGACAGAGAGAGAGAGAGAGAGAGAGAGAGAGAGAGAGAGACACTCACAGCCCACACATTGACAAGCCGCCTGCACAGGAACGTGTCGAGGTTCCAGTGGATGCAAGGCAGACAGGTGATGTAAAACACTTCATGCCCCAGCATGGCTGACGACACAAACAGGACATAGAGAATCCAGTTTTTCACCTCATAATGAGGCCGAGGATGCTCCTGTACACAGAAAAAAGACGAAGCTGTATAAAATGATTTACTTCAATTCTAAATGACAATAAAGCCTCAGTTTAAACCTTCGAACTATAGTTAAAAAGTTTACGAGAATTAGAGATCTTGTTCAAGTTGTCTTCAAAGAGGGTTCTGTGTGGCTTGTATTTCTATCACTCTAGTCTATGATGTATGAAATCAAGATGACATTCAGCGTTTGAGAACGTCTGATGATCTTTTTTTTGCACAAGTGAGCAGTGCACTGGCCATCTGATAATGGCTCTTTATAGGACGGCACTAGCTGTACTTTCTCTGCCCTCATAGTTGGCATGACCTGGTGCTGATAAGGAATGTTGTTTTCTTGTTTACGTGGTTTACACTTAAAAGAACATTTAGGAGACGGTATGCACCCACTATTAATATGACTTGTAAAATAAAACGTTTTATGGTTCAAAAACTAGCAACCTTTTTTGTTTGTCTTGAAATGTTTGATTATGTTATGTCTTTAACTTATATTGGATCTAATGTCATAACATTTATTCACTTTTCATTCATTTAAGTGGGGCCAATGTACCTGTTTACTCATTAAAAAAGAAAGATTTTGTAACACTATAATGACAACTTTCATCTGTAACTAAACATTACAATATTTTACAGCTCCTTTAAATATGTAAGTGTAAATATTAACATGGACAATACAGACATTTATGTGGAAACTAGTTTTTTATAGGCTATGCTTAGGTTTTGATGCACGTTTCTCAAACGATTCTCAAAAGTAAACCGACCCGAGAAACGGGAAATTCCTGTCATCTGGTATTTCTGTTGTAAAAAGCAGAAACTCAATTGCTTTGCTTTAGGAAAAACCCGACTTAAATTTTCAAAGTCGTTTAAATTAAACCTTAATTACTTACTCTGATTTTGTTGTCACATTGTAAACTGTCGATTTTATAGTTGGAGTTACTGTCATGTGAGGCGGGCTTCCCGTTTACATGCTCCGCTTTGCGCCGATGAGTCTTTACCGAACCGTCCGTATCACCATTCGCCTTCACGAATCCGTTTCGAGTCGCGCGCGAGCACGTCTCTGTCGGAACCGGAACCAGTCCGCAGAACCGCTGGAACCCGGCCACGAGCTCCGGACTCTGCAGGTACGAGATAACCCCCCACATGGCCGCCCTTGCTTTGACTTCTGCTCACCAGCCCGGCCCACGCGCACAGGTGTGTATTACAGCGGCAGGTGACAGAGCGTGAACATGCACGCTCATTCAGTCAATGCTGATGTATTGACTTTTGCTCGTTTTGATTGGCTGGCCTGAGGAAGACGGCCTGTTTGCGGAAAATGGCTGTCCCAGGTGGGTCTTTCCTGTTATACGGTTATCTCTTGACCTCTGTAGGCTAACTTGAAAAATGTATATATTTTTGTTTTAATTTAAAGAAGTGTTAGTAAGTAAAACAAATAAACTATTTAAAGTTAAATTATATATGGATTTATTCACTAATTTCAGAAAATCTATGCCTTATTAAGCTTATTATTTATACTTATATCATTATTTACAGAATGGAAACCATGTACAGGGTGCCAAAAGGGTATGAAAATGTAGATCTGAGTGAAGGATGGTAAGACGACCATAAAATATCACAGAATTCATAAATACGTTGCCAGTTTTTTTATTGAATAACAATATTGTAACCAATACAATTAGTGTAACCCAAAAAAATTATATAACAAAAAGTATATAAAAATAACACATTTTGCTAGGGGGAATAAGCAAAGTTATATAAATACATGAAAATAGTTGCCTGCAGAATATGACAAGCTTTCTGGTTTTTGGAGGGTAAGATTAAGTTAACATAGTACATTTTTTCTTCCTTAAATGCTTTAAAGCATGGTTAAGGCACAGAAAATTTACATGTATGAATATGGAACATTAAAATAATAAAATCAAATAAGTGTGGATTTATTTGTCTTTCTGATTGGCAAACAGACCTAATAATACATGTTTTCATTGTAAAATGAAATTGCTATCGATATTTTCAACAAGAAAGTCAAGTAAATTTAGCCAAAAAACAACAACCAGAGGGCAGCACCAAAACAAATGAATAGCGGTCTCTTTACATTAATTACGTAGGCTACAACTAACATTTATATGCTTTTTAAACTTTTAAACTAGAAAACATTTAACCGGGTATATTCTGTGAATAAGTTTAAAGGTTACCTATTTAACCTTGTTTGTAACAAAATAGAGATTAGGCAAAAGCCAAACTTTCTTCCAATTGACATCATTCACAAATTGACTCCATGTAATTACATTTGGAACATAGTTCTAATTAATTTATTATTATTTTGTCCATGAGAAGAGAAACATATTTCCCCCACAGGAGATTGTTTGGGTGTAAAGGTGGGGAGTTGTTGATAGTCCAGTCTCCTCTGTTGTTTAGGCTAAATAGCATGCAAACGCCTGCAGGGATCGCACCAAAGACTTTTGCAAATTCTCCAGGTGGTACAGGGATGTTATAGTGCTTCAAAAATGTGTCATACTGTATGTAAAGAGATAACCATCAGATAACTGGTCCACCAGAACAATATTTTTCTGAAACCAGTTCCAAAAGAAAAGTGTTTTTTTGTTTATATAAAATGTCCTTATTGTTCCATATATAATACATGTGGTGAAAAATTATGTTTGTAAATTAATTTCCAAGCCAAAAGTGCTTGTTGGTGAAAATCAGAAAGCTTAGGTATTTTGTTGATAGTTACAAACAAGAAAGGAAATGTATGCCACCTAACTGAGAGAAAATATGGAGGGAGATAATATTCCAGATGGAGTTAGGATTTCTAAGAAGTTGCCCTATCCACTTAACTTTGTATTTAAATGTATTGTTTAACGTATTAAAGTCTAAAAAGTTACAGCCACCAGTTTCATACGAGTTCATTATAACAGTTTTTTTATATAGTGTAGTATCTTGTGTCTCCAAACAAAATTAAAAAGCATTTTGTAGTATTGACAGTTGTGTTGTTGTCATTTTCTGTCAGATGACGTCATAAGGGAACTGTCTTTTGGTAAATGGATGTTACAAAAAACTAAACTAATGAAAAGTGATGTGATTCATAATAATGACACTAATTATTAAATGCACACTAAATACGTAATATAAAACATACAACAGGTTACTGTGTAATATTTTAATTTAAAATATATTAATTACATTTTCATCTTTCAAATGTGTGATACATTTTAATTTAATATTTTATTTTAATAGCTACATATGGTGTTTGATAGGACATTAAAATGTACTTCATAGAAATCCAGGTCAATTAGCCTATTATCTGAGTCCAAAAATCATTTTTATTTTTATGAGGAATGTGGATTGTGTGGAACTTTATGCCAGTAAATTTGAAATAGTTTCCTCCTCAAAGGTAACCGTCATAACAATAGCACCTTCCTAAAGTCATCATGTTTCGAGGATATTAGTTTCTATGGAAACAACAGGTATGACTCAGAATAGACAACAAACGCGAAGAGCTGTAACCACACAGAGTCCGGTTTGTTTTAAAGAAGGACCAATGAATAAACAGATCTGGATAGCAAAAGAAGAGTTAAATATGACGTACACATTCACTGCGTCCACCAGCCGAAGATTTGTGAACGGCGCGTGTCGTTTGACCCGGACGCGCGCCTGACGCTTTGATTTAGCGATGCTTTGATTGCGCTGTGCAACGATGATGACGCGGGCCGTCCCCGTCAACACATCTGGGAAGCAACCGGGCTTCTGTGAGGTCGGCTGCATGAGCAGCAGCCCACGCGATTGTCATTACATCACCTCCTAGGCTGACAACCGTTAATTATGACACAAACATGTCCGTAGGCACCGGGTTTAACGGAAGCACGTTTTTTCACCGATCAAGATAAAGAGAAGGAGGAAGGCGCGTGACTGGCTCGCGCTCATTGTGTTGTCGGTGATGATGTGAGGCGGGATGCCATGGCAGCGGCGGATGTAGCAGCTAACGGGCCAGAGCCGCCCGGTACACCGGCATCCGCGGCGTTTCCCTACGAGGAGTACGAGTGTAAAATCTGCTACAACTATTTCGACCTCGACCGTAGGGCGCCCAAAATTTTGGAGTGCCTGCACACGTTTTGCGAGGAGTGCCTGCACGCGCTGCACTTGCGCGAGGAGCGGCCGTGGCGTATCAGCTGCCCCGTGTGCCGTCACCGGACGCCCGTGCCAGACTATCGGATACAGAACCTGCCCAACAACACCAAGGTCACCGAGGACTTCCCTCTCTATATCGACTCGGACCCTTTGCCTCAAGATGCGCTGCCGCCCCACCCGCCTCCCCTGCATCCGGCGCTCGTGGCGCTCAGACGCGAGGAGGACGCGTCCATGGCGGGACACGCGACGCCGTCCACCACGACGATGTCCACCGCGACGACGCTGTCCCAAGACTCCGTCTCGCGCTACGAGAGTTGCCACAACTGTAGGCGGCTCGCGCTGACCGCTGGATGCGTGTGCGTCATCTTCTCTTTCCTTTCCATGCTCGTGCTCTTGTTCATGGGCCTGATATTCGTGCACAGCCACGGCGGGCCGCCCTCGCCCGCGGGACCGCTCTGCTTGTCTGTCGCGAGCATCCTCGCCATGGTCTCCGTGGTGGTTACGTGGCTCCTCTGCTGGCTCAAATACAGACCGGAGCACGAGACCGGCCGCGCATCGGCCACTTCCAACGCGAGCAGGAGAAACGCGTGACAGAAATTATTACTGTTCACGTGTGTGTGTGTGTGTGTGTGTGTGTGTGTGTGTGTGTGTGTGTGTGTGTGTGTGTGTGTGTGTGTGTGTGTGTGTGTGTGTGTGTGTTAGTGTTCGAGAGAAATGGAGTTTCGCAATGGCTGATGACAATACCGATGTCTAGACAGCAGGGTCGCGGACATAATGCAGATAAACAATGGCTTCAAAATTTATTTGTACACTTGAGTCCAATTTTCAAAAAATGTGAGCAAGTATTTGTTTTAAAGAGAGCACTTTTCAAGCAAAACATTTCAGAAATGAAATGAGTTAGAATTTAAATATTAAAACAACAAACATACTATTTAAAATGTTAAGAATACAGTATTTGTCAAATGTTAGTGGATATAGCCATATGTTACTCTGCTGGAAACGTGTGTGAACCTAACATGTCCACCTCAAAATATGTTCAAATATTTTGTGAGGCCACGATATACAGTGGGAGCCAGAAATCTGAGACCACTAATGCTCCTTTTTTGTTGCCTTTTTTGCAATTCCATAAGGCAGTTTTCTTCACATGAATCAGAAAATGAATACCATCTAAGTGTAAATTATAGCATTTATTGTTTTTATGATGTTTGAGATTGTTCCAAAGAGCATCTTTTGTGCATCAGTTGAAGAAAGGTAATCTTAATTTTTTATTCTGTTAACATACTCAATTTCACATATTTGCTCACATTCCAGAATTAGTGCATTTATTATGAATATTTCTTTTTATGGCTTAACTTTTCTGTTTCTAGGTCTCCTACTTTTAGTAGCCACTGTATATCATGCAGTATGCTAAATTCCTAATCTGAAAGGAAATAATTATTTTACACCCATATACTTAAAAAGGCAGAGAATAGGCTGATAATCTCCAAACGGCCTAATAACGGCTGATGAATGGGTCTACCACCCGATGGTATATCCTCTCGCTTAGGGCTGTGCAATTAATCGAAAATTAATTGTAATCGTCAATTTTGGCTTCAACAATTACAAAAACAAAATAATCGAGTTAAAACGATTATTGTGCCACATTCCATTTTGCAAGGATCCTCTCTTTTCTTGTGGTATAAATCCACAGCGCACCACTTTCCTTACAGTGGTTCATCTGTGCTATTTCTTTACATTAATTTTTCAGTTGAATTCACAGTTTAAAAGTCAAGTTATTTATTTTCTATGTTGTTTTAAAAGTTAATGAGTAATCGTGTTAAATAATCGGGATCTCAATATTGGCCAAAATAATCGTGATTATGTTTTTTGTCATAATCGAGCAGCCCTACTCTCGCTGTATTTTATGCCATTCAGCCTGTGAAAAAAAGGCCCTTTTGTTCATATGGAGCAATAGCTTTAATATGAAACTGTGTTTTATACCACCTCCTTGTTCTCTGCTTCACCTATGCATCTGTAATGGTGAAACCGTGTCATCTGACAACCAACTGACAATCTCTTTTTGCTGTCGTCTTTGTGTGCTTTGACATGCACTGCATCAAGATACATTAACCTTAGTGCTCACTTTATCTAAGTCATTGATAGAATTTTTGTACGACACAAACCTGTGATGCACTCTACCTGCGTACCTAGTTTAGAAAAACAACAACCTGCATGATACAGAATAGATGTTGGAGCCATTTGGTAGAGATGGTAGAGACCTTCCTTCCTTTCTTGAGAGTCAATACATGCTGTTTTTGTCATCAAGCAATGACTAATCTGTAGTTGTTGCGGTGGGAACTTCACACAGATCTGGGTTTTCGTGTTAAGTGCACATGAACGGGAAGGAGTGTTGGTGCAGAGCTCCACAGATACTGAAGTTACTGAAACAGATCTCTGTGAAAGATTTATTAAGAAAAAAAATGCACAGAGGTGAAGCAAGGAGAAATGTGATATCCGAGAAGCAGTTCGAGTTTTGCAGTGTCCTCGCTCTGATGGGATGCGGCAGCAAAAATCAATGATAAAGACTCACACACTTGGAAGTCAGCCAAGCAGTGCTGTCCAGTATTTACTGACCCACTTATGAAATCTTTTTCCCATTAGTCATTTGTCCTGGATGTGCAAAACTGATTCATGAAGCCAAACGTGGCTGGTTAACTTGAGTTTTGCAGAGTGCAATCACACGTTCTTAGTAGCCAGCTGGCAGTATTAATAAATATATCATTCAGTTGATCTTTTTTGGACTTTTGAGTTTTGTTACAATGATAACCGAGACACTTGATAGCCTTTATTTTCCTTTTAAAAGTCATTCTCTGGAGAATGGTAACCAAACTTGATCCGTATCTCTGAAGGGAACAGTTCACCTAAAAAATGTAATTCTGCATTACTTTAGTTAACCCGAAACCCTCAGTTTCACAAAATGAGACATTCAAAGACTTTAAACATCTCTTTTCTAACACTTATATGGCAAATAAGTTTGTAAATGACAGAAGTTTCATTTTGGGGTGAACTATTTGAAATTAGGTCTTATGTGCCTTTCCCTTTTATTTATTCATTTGTTTATGGAGGAAACAGACATTTTTATTAGAAATGATCGATGGAATTTTATATGAGCTTACTGTTTAGTATTAAGATTGTTGTTGTTGGAAATGTGATGATCAACTCAAGTTGGCCCCCTGCTGGTGGTGCTTGTGTAGTGCAATCATTTGTGTGTTGTGGCTATTGCTTACATTTTTGTAAGGAAGGTTTACAAACTGAATCTGTGTGTGGGGGGTATTTGAACTAATGCAATGGGGATTTTGACAGCCGGGGAATGTGCTAAAATGTAGACTGTTTGATGCTGTTGTCGGTTAGAAATAAATGGTACAAAGCAGCACTTGTACAGGATAGTGTAGTGCAGTGGTGTTATGTATAGTCACCAGCTTTACAGCTTCTCCTGCCAGATTAGACAACATCTATGTCATGATATTATTCCATACCAGGATTTTGAATTACCCTGTTTAATCCTAAATATGAATATTCTGGTTTATGATGGTCTAGCTGGTAAACAAGTATAGCTGTGTTGTTCACCAGCTAAAAAACGCTGGTCAGTCTGGATCCTTGCACTTGTCTTCTGTTCTGGTCCAGATGCTCAGAAAATGAGAATTGGTGTAAACCCAAAACATTAACTCATTAAGGACCAAACTATAAGGAACAGAGTATGTTCCAGTCCTAATGGTATAAAAACATTCATACTACACACACTTGAAATGTCCTCATAAAAATTATTCATATTTACATGCTACTCTATGTGACCTTCTCCCTTTCTCATGAAACCGCTGTTGCTGTAACTGTTTGGATTATCAGGCACGATGTCCGTTGTTCACGTATCAGTTTTTCCCACACATGCATTGACCCAGCGACTGTCTGGGATGAGATATTTCCCTTAATGCACTCCTGTTAGTAACTATAGGGTCATGGGCTTTATAAATAGCCCTTATACTCTGCTGTAATATGTTTAGATTAGAAATTAAAAAATGTGTCTTTTTAATATAATGGCTCTATAATTGTTGTGAAACTTGTTTCAACTGTATTTGCACATTGAAATTGTTCTGTTTACATATAAAAACACACCTTTTGGTTGGCAAATAAATTATTTAAAAAATCAGTTTTGACAAGAATTATCGTTGAAATCTGAAGATATTGGCCTGTGTACCTGATTTAAATGATTTAAAAAAGATATTACACTGAATTTTAAAGTGCCTGGCTGTTTACGACAGAGTTGAGGGATGCCTGTGGTACATGTGGGACAGATGATTTTGTTCTGGGGGGTTTACGTTTTCTCGAACTGAACCCAATCTAATTGAGGTTAAAAGGATGGTGACCTTTTGCAGGCTAGACAAGACACATCACAAGACAAATGACACAAACAAAACATGCACTGTTGGATGTGTGTGTGAAAGACAGAGATCTCAGAAACATCTTGTTAAGATTGCTTTTCATTTTTCATTGCTTTTCAAAAACTTTTTTTTGTACAGCTGAGTCAAATTAGTTTGACACTGTTTATAGAAAATATTGATATTTGACCCTTTGTCAGTGTAGTTAATTAAGATCCCTCATGTGTTCAGATCCCTTCTCTAGTAATGGATTCGACACGCAGATCTGGTGCTTCAAAAAGGCCGAAACATACATCATGCAGCAGTCTTTACCTTTTCACCTACCGCCTTCTGTTTTTGAAGTTTAATGCTGAATGGACCTCTTAACGAATACAACAGAAAGTAACACAAAGATGAAACAATACTTCAAAAAATGTTTTCATATCAATAACTTTGATTTAAAAATGTAATGAGATTTTATTGATGATAATAATAACAGAAATGTTTAATAAGAAGAATTTTTAATTCTTAAAAACTTCACGGCCCTGTTCTTTAAATTCTTGACATTTGTACTTTAAAGGGGTGACACCGATCAGTGTAGAAATAATTGTAACATTTGCTGTTTATGTTTGCAAAAAAAAAAAAAAAACCCATAAAGAAGTCAAGTCAATGCGTAGTGATAATAAAATGTGAAATAAAAATTATTTAAACATTTTTATTAAACACACACACGCACGCACACAGATGCATTGTTAACTTCTCATGGCTGTATGAAAGGATCCGGCCTGATTTAACTTTTTAAGTAAGAGAGAATAATCAAGTGTTTTGCACGTGAAAGGCCCCCGTTTCCCCCGCGTGCTTCCCTCCCGCGTGCGCCCCATTGTCCCCGCGCGCAGGCGAAAAGAAAACATTTGAAGTTTCTTTTTAGACCAACAAAAGAGCCACATGTCATTGAAGTCAGTGTGTGTGTGCGTATGTGTGTGTGAGAGGGAGAGAGAATAGTTAATACAACACTGTGGTAGTTAATAGGTCAATATAATCCTATAAGTGAACAGTTGTACATTTAAACAGTTTTCTTTCTCGTTGGTGCATGTGTCTGTGATATTATATAGGCTATGCATATTGTTGCATTTTGTAAGATGCATGGACTAAAAATACACAAGTAGTATAAGCTATTTAATTGTTCCTTTTAATAGTATTACGGTCCACTGAACATTTAATATATATTTGTAGGGTTAGTTTATATAAATTATATCAACCCAATTTGTAAACGTCTTTTAAAATACCTTAATTCACTCTTAAATACAAAGTGTATTCACCTTTTCTGCGCTATAACTACATGAATTAAATTATACGAGCACTTAGTCAGTTGCTTGAAACAGACACACTTCATTCTCGTTTTTAAAAAGTTGCTACATGTCTTCGAGTCAGCCTTCTGCATGTCTGAAAGAAAAAGTTCACTGCTTTGACCAATCAGCGTTCGGTTACAAGATCCTGCGGACCAATCAGAACGCGCCATTCGCGTTGTAGACTAGGAGGCATCTGCAAACTCTTAAACGTCTCAGTAGTTTGAGAAGAAGCGCTCGAGCTTAACGAATGTTAAAAACAATAATGATGATAATTCTTGTCACATCAATTCGAGCTAGTAATGTGAACAACTAAAGATCACAAAGACGTGAGAGAAGACGAGCGTAACTCTGATTGCTTTTTTATTTTATCCTCGACTTTTTCCTTGGCGGATACAAACCTGTGGAACTTTATTTTGTTTTGTTTTTATCGTGAAATATTTCTCTTCATTTAGCTACAAAGCTGTGCTGGTCTGTGCGTTTGTATGGTTTAGTTCTCGTTCCCAGGATGATGCGTCCATCTCTCTCTCACAGCTATGTCAGCGGATTCCCAATGGAGGGTAAAACGTTTAAAATATACATTAAAATATATGATTAAATGATATAATACTTTCAAGGTTAATTTAATGCCAACATTGTAGACTGTTGTTTAGGCTGATCTTTGTTCTGGCCTAACTGCGTTTAACTTTGACAAAGAGACAAATGTTTTGATGGATGCAGCATTAAACTTTACCTACTATAACATAAAATATTTGTGAAGAAATGTAAGATAACAATTTAAATAGGCCTATTAGCTTGTTGCTTAACATGCATTGTATTATGTTTTTACTTCATTTGCTTTTGTTCAATATTTTTTCAATACTTCAATTTATTCAGCAGTTTTTGCAAAGAACTCTGTACTTATGATTAACTATTTTCACTAGATTTGGTTGTTGACTAAGGTTTGAAAATATAAAATTATATATTATTTAAATTATAGATTCTTCAGATCAGTGTATTGGTTTGGGTTCTTTGAAACTACATGTATGGTTTTCTAATCATAAATTTATTGTGATTTATTGAAACTTAAAAGGCAATATAAATGAGCTTGGATCTAATTGGAACCATTAGGCCTATTTTAAAAGTGTATATGCATTATTTAATCTGATGTACTTTTAATTTATTTTTGTCTATAGCCTAAACGTTGAGGAGAACTGAAAAATATAATGCGTAAAAGCACAGGAACACATGATATAGCCTATGTCCGGGAATTAAATGCACATGTAGCCTATAGGCCATATAAACTGTATAGAAGCATTTCAGGATGACAAGTTTTTCTTTTGATTTGTTTGCACAGTCTTGCGAATATTGATAATACAAGTTTATGCAACGCTTTGATAACAATCTCCTCACTGTCTTTATAACTGGATTTTCTTCAATGCAGTTTCCACTCCAATGGGCCAGGGTCGAGTCAACCAGCTCGGAGGAGTTTTCATCAACGGTCGGCCTTTACCGAATCACATTCGACACAAGATAGTGGAGATGGCGCATCACGGGATCCGACCGTGCATGATATCCCGCCAGCTCAGAGTCTCTCACGGCTGCGTCTCCAAAATCCTGTGCCGCTATCAGGAGACCGGATCCATTCGGCCCGGAGCTGTCGGCGGTACGAAAACCAAGGTGAGGCCTTTTGGGGGAAGCATGAAAGTACGGATTCATCCATTACTGCTGTGCTCGCGGATATTTCCAAGGAATTTTGTGGGCAAAGAGACGTTAACTCGAAGCAACAGGTCTATGTCAGTGAGCGCTGAACTGTCTGTCAGATGTCACTCTGAATTTAAAATAAGAGTATTTTGAATGAAACCAGCTTATTGACTATTGTGCAACTTTTTATCATGTTGAACAGACTTCATCTCCAGTGGTGGAGAAGCGCATTGAGGAATATAAACGGGATAATCCAGGAATATTCAGTTGGGAAATCCGGGATAAATTGCTTAAAGAGGGAATTTGTGACCGAAACAATGTACCATCAGGTAGGGTATAGAGAACAAAAATGGAAAATATTAGCATTTTACTCTTTTTTCTCAGAATTATACTTTAGTTATATTACTGTGCGTTATGAAATAGGCCTGCCATATTTCCCAAACACGCATTTGTTTTTAAATTTAAATTTGTCTAATTGAGCACTTACGCGTTCTGTTCACCTCTTGTTCAGTGAGTTCAATAAGCCGCTTTGAGAGGAAATATGGCGCAAAAGGTGAGGATGAGGATGAAGAGGAAAAGTGCGAGCAAGAAGAGCACGCGCACAGGAGAGGACACAGCATCGAGGGGATTCTGGCAGACAGATGTAAGTGGATCCTTCTTTACTCTGATATCAACATACAAACTTTTTGATCGAGTTATTAAGTGGTTCGTGTAATCTGAAGTTGTTGGAAAGATGCCTCTCCAAGTAAATTTAAAATATTTCTATTATATGATTTTATTTTTATGGACGAGCTGGACAAGATATAAGGAAAGTAGTTACCAAGTGTTCAGACAGAAAGTTATATGGAGTTGATTGAGGTAACGAGTTCATATGTTACCACTTGTCTCCAAAAAACGGTCTTCCTTTTGATTTGTTTTCAGTAAATATTTAGCAAAGATCAATAAAATATGCGTTTTATCAAAATGGGAATGAAAAGCAGAAATTGGAATGAAACAAAATGTGTATTCAGGCTATTTCCAATTTAATTTAAATTTAAAGACAGTTTCTCTTCATTAATTTACTAGTTTAGATTCTGATTTATCACTCAATAATACACGTGTTGAGATAAATATTATAGCACAACGCAGCAAAAGACAAAAGCAGCAAAATTAACATTTGCTCGAGCGCACAGGTGCGCGCTTGCATTAACTTGAGTGACAAATGCGCTCTGCTGCCCACCGGTCCCGCGCTGAAAAAGGGCAAAATGTCAGTTAAAGTGATACTTCACCCAAAAATGAAAATTCTGTCCTCATTTTCTCACCTTCGAGTTGTCCCAAATCTGTATAAATGTATTTGTTCTGATGAAAACAGAGAAAGATATTTGGAAGAATGCTTATAGCCAGACAGGAAAAAACACAATGGTCAAAAGTTCCCCAGAACTGTTTGCTGTCCTACATTCTTCAAATGTCTTCTTTTGTGTTCAACAGAACAAAAAAATGATAAAGTAATTTTTCCTACTATGGTAGTCAATGGGGGGCGAGATCTGTTCATCTGAGATCATTCTTCCAAATATCTTTATCTGTGTTCATCAAAACAAAGACATTTATACAGATTTGGCACAACTCGAAGGTGAATAAATGATGACAGAATTTTGGGTGAATTATCACTTTAACTGTGAAAAGAGTTTATGTTTAACGTGGCCTAGATCAATTCAACAAGGTCCTGGAGTAATTTGTTAAAATAAATGAAAGGAAAGATATAAATGGACTAAATTAAAGGACTAGTTTTAAATTCTGTCAACATATTAATACTTTTTTTCTTGTCATTGCTGTAATGTAAATATGGGTTTAATTAAAATACTAATACTAAGTAAAAAAACAACAACTTAGTGTTGGTTTAGTGTAAAAGCTATTTACATTCAATGCTCAGTTTCACATTCTGTTCAAGCCTATACCTGGGGAAAAGATTTCCAGTAACCAGCATGCACTGCATCGCATGGACAGGGAGAGTAAATATAAAATATATTATTTAATGTAGGTTTAAACAAAGGTGGGTTTATTATATTAATGTTAATTGCTGAATTATGTTCCGTTTTGGGACATGGTTGTTATGTTGAGTTTGGGACTGCTGTATTATTTTGGTGCTAAGAGGCCCAAGACCACTTAATGAAAAGTTGAAAAGTTGTTTTTGCCCTCTTGCTGCCCAGCGGCTAACATCTGTAGTGACTCTGTTTTGATGTTCTGTAATGAGCTAACAGCTCGTCCCTGCGTGACAAATTGAGGTGAACGCTCTACGACCGCCACAGATGCCCAGCTAACACTACTTCAGCCGTCTCAATAATACTGATCCCAGCGCAGTGTCACACTTAATGACGACAGGAGTTTATTAAAGGCTCTTTCCGTCAATGAAGACCAGTGTTCTCCTCGGCCGTTCCTTCATGGCCTGGAGCGGCGGTCACAATGGGGGCGAGACTCTCGTCATGCGCGCCCCCACAAAGCCTGTCCGTCACGCTCTACCCGTCCCGCGATCCGAGAAAGACGAGTCCCCGAGCCGATTAAATCAAGCTCTTTATTTGAACTTCACTTTCATCTGGCCAGTGAGTCAAACACGCCTCTCTCTTTTTCATTCCTTATGCCCTGTTCTACCTCTCCTTCTCTCTTGGCCTGCGGCACATTTTGGGTTTATATCTGTGGGCCGTTGTCCGTGTCTTGTATTCCCACACCCCTCCTTCTCTGGGAGACACAGACAGGCAAGTTGAGCTCAGTATTTACACCCTTCTTTTGAATTGGCCATGGCTTGATTCCTGACCTCTTCCTTTACACTGTCTCCATATTTCATCTTTAAAGATACTGGCGACTGTGAGGGGAATCTGTAGCTTATGAAATCTCACTGGACTGTATGGTGTGCTCTGAAATTGCCCTTTCAAAACATTGATGGGAGTTATATTTATTTCTTGCTGAAATATAATGAAAGCCAAAAAGTAAATTTAATGCACATATATGGACTCCCTGTTAACCATATGCACACACACATGCATACGCAAGTAGTCGATGGTAAGTGCCAACTGGCCCGGTGTGGCAGAGTTTGTGTGCACCATGGAGTGTGCAGTCAGCGGGTCTTAATTTGTTCTGAGAGTTAACACAAACATATGTTTGTGCCGCCACAGTTCAAATGTTGGCTTGACAAAGCCCTGTCTGAAAGTTTAGGGAAAAAAAATCTCTGTTCAGACTGTGTAAACCCTTGCACAAAACTGTTGACAGTTGCAAAAGCTGTGCAGGGTTGCACTAAAGATGAGCTACGACAAAACTTTTGTTTAAAATTAAGCATATGTCGCTTGAGAGATGTAGTTTCGAAAGGCCGTTCACTTGTACGGTTCACCACTGACAAGAAAAAACACAGAAAATGTAAAGGTTTTTGATAAAAAGAGAAGTGATCACCTTATAGCACACCTGCCACATTTAGAATCTGTGGAGAGATCTGTGAAATACAGTGTTGGGTAAGTTACTCTGAAAAAGTAATTAATTACTAGTTACTAATTACATATTCAATAGTGTAATTAGATTACTGTACAAATTACTCTCTCCAAAAAGTATTTAATTACTTATTACTAATTACTTTCTATGTCCTTCATCAACCTTGATTAGAATTGATTCAATCATAGACATGAAACGGCTCTTTTAATTCATTCAAATAATTAATAAATAACTTCATAAATTATTCTTGTTAACTGACCAAATTATACAAATGTGAGAAGGATACATTAAAGCATACATTTTAAAGTTAGACTTATAATTTTGATGTCATTTCCACAATGAATATATTACACAGTATTTAGTTCAATTACATCGGAAGTAACTGTAATTAAATTACAGAAAAAATAAGAGTAATCCCTTACTTTACTTTTTCTAAGGAAAGTCATTAAATTACAGTAACTAATTACTGTAACTAACCTGCACCTTTATGCATACGTGCAAACTTCATATATTTTACAGAATTTTTATATCTGCACCTGTGACACTCAATAAGAAAGATGCTTTTTGTCAGCAGATGGTATAGTTATGACAACTACTAGCAGAAGATAAGAGGGCCAGGCTTATGAGCTTGGTTTATTGTGGTTGTTAGGGCATAGCGTAGTGATGCTTTGCAGTTGCTATGGTGTTCTGAGTGGTCGTTAAAGCACAGTTGTGGTTGCAAGGTGTTAAAAAACAAATTTTGAGAATTTGAAAAAAAACCTAAACTCGTACAATAAGTGCATGTTGGCTTTGTCAAGAATAAAAGTGAAAAGGAAAGCATTGAGCGTGTATCGTTTCATCTTTATAAAGACATGTAATGAGACAGTAAAACTGACAATGAGGGAAATCCCCAAACCATCATCTCATCGTCCTGCAGCGTGATGGTCAGCAGACTGTGAAATCTGTGTTCCCTTGCATTCAGACCCTGAAGGCAAAATTTCAATGTGCATGTCAGATAGCGAGAGAAAAGAAGACAGAGAGAGTTCAGGAGAGCTGTTATTTATGTGATACTTCATGAATGAACCCTTACGACTTCTTTGATAAATGCGCAGAACAATCTCACTCAAACACAATGAAGCAATGTTTTCAAGTTAGTATAGTACTCAGTTATGTCTCTTTTAAGTCTCATCAAGTTTATAAAGGGATAGTTTGCCCCAAAATGTATGAAATGTATTCACCCTCTTTTTAAGTCATCTGTATGCGAGTCTTTCTTCTGTAAAACACAAAAGAAGATCATTTGAGAAATGTCTTACAATGAAAGTCAATGGGGGCGAATTGTGTCATCGTTCTTTAAATGATCTTCTTTTGTGTTCTGCAAAAAAGTCATACAGGTTTATAATGACATGAGGGTTAATATTAAAAGATTAAAAAAAAGAATGAAAGAATTGCCATTTCTTGGTAAAGTGGTGGGGAAATAGATATAAATAACATACATACAATACAAAAAGCTTCTAATAGTTCTCTATGGTCTTGACAGAATTGAACGAGATCACATCGAGATCTCTGACTTTTGTGTCTTGGCAAAACTGAACAAAGTTGGAGACATTATTGAGCTCTAGAAGACAGGAAGGCTCAATTTTCTCTGTTTTATTGCTATATAAGAAAAATGACAGACACATATTTTTTCCTACTGTACTGTAAAAAAAAATCACCAATTTCAGCTGCCTTAAATTTTTAAGTTAAATAAAATTAGCTTTATGAGTCAATTGAACTTAATTTTATTGAACTGACGTAAAAACATCGACTTGTAAAGTACAACTAGATTTTTAAAGTCAGTTCAATATCATGTACGTTTAATTGACTCATAAAGTTATTTTGATTTAACTTAAAAATTAACAAAGCTGTTTAACTTACAGCGTGGATGTTTCAGCAAAAAGAAAAAAATGTGTCATACTGTAGATAACAAGCACTTATGTGTGTTTGTATGCATGTGCTTTCACTTGTTAAACAGGTCAGTGTGAGGTCATCAGTGTTTGACCTCCGGTGAGCAAAGGTCACATTGATGTTTGTTTAGAGCAGGTGAGCACTTCCTGTTTTGATACCGGCTTCCTTCAGGATAAAGACACTATGTTTACAAAATATAGCATGCTACTGTAGTAATGGTACATGATGTTACAAATGTAGTATGTTACTGTTAGAAATGTTATAGACACTGTATACTATTCGACATACAACTCTGAACATACAGTAGGGTGTTCTGTAAGCAGGCCTCTGTTCGTTTCGTTTCCAAAATCAGACAGCAACAGAAACATTTCAGATGTGAAAACAGTTTTCAAGTGATTCAAAAGAGGCTGAGCAGATAAATAGCACATTTGAAGTCGAGTCTGTTTGGGGCAGCTGCGAGGGTCACAGTCGCTCTTTAGTAAGTCAAGTCCTCCCCCTGTTTCTCTCTTTTCCTAAACGCCGGGGGGCAGATGGGCCCACGAGCTGTCACTCATCCTTTCTATCTCCAGCATCTGTTAGCTCTCTATGTACTGCTTAATGTAGTCGGCCAGTCACTCAGCCAAACCCGGCGCTGAAAAGAACCCGTCGCAGAAACGCTGCATTTGTTCCCGAGCTTTCTTTTGTGCCATTCTTTGTCTTTCTTCTCTCCCGTTTTTGATGGCGAGGAGGCATGTCATTGGCTCAATTAGCCCTCTTCAATACCTGCCCCCAAGAGAATCGGATCTCACACGCACATGCTGCAAAACGCACACATGCACATATGGTTTTACCTGGGACCAAAGTTAAGTCCAAAGTGTGTGAATGTACGCTGACCCCCAGTGTTAATGAAACGTCTTAGGTGGATTTTGTGTACACGAATGCATAAGGTAAATGCGCTCGCGGCGATATTTTAGATTGGAATATTGAATTTAAGAGTCAAGGGCACGGAGCTGAAAGAACCGGCGGATAGAGATGCTTTTAGTGACCGCACAGTTTACATAGCAGAGAGCTAAAGTATCTGAGCAGGACCTTAAAACGCACGCTAACTTTGCATGCCAAAGACCTTAAATATCAGCGCGCACAAACATGTGATTTATATTCTGTAAAGCACACACACACAAACACACGCTCTGTG
This sequence comes from Triplophysa rosa, assembly GCF_024868665.1. Lineage (NCBI taxonomy): Eukaryota > Metazoa > Chordata > Actinopteri > Cypriniformes > Nemacheilidae > Triplophysa > Triplophysa rosa. The sequence continues at coordinate 19,229,265 of NC_079903.1, read as the reverse complement.
TATTTACAGAAGGCAGAACAGCTCTGAATAGATTCTTGAGACGCTCCTTTTTTTGAGATCGTGTGTTTAGAAGCATGTGGACCGCGTCTTCTGACCAGATCCAGCCTGTCTGTGTGTTTTTAGTTTACTTGCATGACTGCTCATTCGTCAGCAAGAAGATAAAAATGCACGGTTTATGAAATTTTACACACAAATTGAAAATGCACGTGGGTCCCTGTAGCTCAGATGGTAAAGCATGGAGTCATGCGTGGTTTGGAATACATGGATGAAATGTATTATTTGTATGAAGTTGCTTGAGATAAAAGTTTCATATTGTAAAATGTTTTTAGCAAAATCAGTCAGTTAAATTAGCTAATTTACTCGCTCAGTAAATTGGTAGGTTAGTTTGTGTATAGGTTTATTCTTGTTTTACTTCACTGTAGTATGTCCGTATTTAAGTAGCACTGTGGTGACTTGACTTAACTTAAAATCAATTATGGTTTTTTGATTATCTGTGTCCAGGCTGAATTTGATGTTTCATGGCTTCTTGGGCTTTCCTTAAAGGCACAGTTCACCCAAAAATAGACATCCTGTCATCAAAATCTGTCTAAATTCCTTTGTTCTGTTGAACACAACAGAAGATATTTTGAAGAATGCTTGTAACCAAACAGTTCTTGGCCACCATCGACTACCATAGAATGAAAAATGACAACGGTAGTCAAACGTGCAGAACTGTTTGCTGTCCTACATTCTTCAAAATATCTTTTTTGTGTGTTTAACAGAACAAAGACATTTACAAAGCAATTTTTCCTACCATGGTAGTCAATGGTGGCCAAGATTGGTTACAAGCGTTTTTCCAAATATCTTTCTCTGTTTTCATCACAACAAAGAAATGTATACAGATTTAGAACAACTTGAGGGTGAGGAAATGTAGCCAGTATTTTCAGTTTTGGGTGAACTGTTTCTTTAACAGGTTTAGAAGAGATAGACTTAAATTACCCCGTCCCTTTCTCTTTCTCATTTTTCCCCTGCCACCCGCCCACCTTTGGCCCTTATGCCCCTTACACCCCCTCCAGGGCAGATGACGGCCTCCACTGAGGGTCCTGGCCAACATGACGGATTCCACAGATGGAGGATGTAAATCAGAAATCAGTCCAATAAAGAGAGCGAGAGAGAGAGAGAGAGAGAGATGCACATATAGCTAAATGTGAACAGAATAATAATAATAAAACAAACAATATGAGTGTAACCTGTAATTTATAGTGACCAGCTTCTACTTTTGTAGTTTAGTTTTATATCTTTATTTGCTCTTGTGTGTTTTACATGATTTCCTGAAGTCCGATTTTGAGTGTGTGAGTATGCATGTGTGTTAGAATAAAAACACAATGCGAACCAGTTGTTTATTTCTACTGATGTTTGTGTTTCAGCGAGTCTGTCTGGTGAAGGATCAGACGTGGAGTCAGAACCTGACCTGCCGCTGAGAAGAAAACAACGACGCAGTCGCACAACCTTCACCGTAGAACAACTGGAGGAGCTGGAGAGAGCCTTTGAACGCACGCACTATCCAGATATCTACACCAGAGAAGAGCTCGCACAGAGAGCTAAACTCACAGAGGCACGAGTACAGGTAAACATTACTCAGATCATTTCATAGACTTCCATTCATTTTATATCATGCTAACGCCTCACCATCACAGAAACATGTGCGTGGCATTGAATTAAAGGAAAAACATGTTTCAGCCAATTTATATGTTAGTACCACAACTCCCTGAAATGTCTTCACAAGTACAAGTTGGTTGTAATGATATTAAGTTGGATTTTTCATTCTTTCTTTTAAACTCGCTATTTCAGGTGTGGTTCAGTAACAGACGAGCTCGTTGGAGGAAACAAGCGGGAGCCAATCAGCTCATGGCATTTAATCACCTGATTCCTGCTGGTTTTTCCCACCCGGCGATGTCCAGTCTGTCCCCGTATCCGCTGTCAGAGAGCCCGTACTCACCTGCTGGCCTTTCTCAAGGTAAACTAAAGTCGGACAATTACATTTACGTTGCATTTCACACATTTCACAATATTTAATGTGATTTACGTGGTTTTTTTTTAGATTCAAGTACTGTTCACAGACCGCAGCCCCTTCCACCATCTTCAAACCATCAGAGTTCTGGAGGGGCGGGGCAAGAGGGCGGGGCTTCTTACTGTCTCTCCAGTCGACACGGTTACGCGGGATACTCAGAGAGCTTTGGACCACATAACAGTCCCACGAACTCTACCATTCATAATGGACTATCTTCCCAGGTAAATGGGATATTTGTTTCAATGCTGTGTAAACAATCTCTTTTAACATGTTTGAGAAGTTTGACATGTAAACTTTTGGCCCAACCAATGGTTAGTGAGTTTTGTGAGTGGGTGGGGTTATCTGTTCGTAAATCAGCCACATGGAAAAAATTCTGTTGTATACTTTAGTATTTACTTGTAGTAAGTACTAACTTTTTGTTGATGTATAGGCTACTGCAGTATTCTAACTGGGGCTGTCACAATATCAGATTTTTACTATATGATTATCGTGGCCAAAAATCACGGTATGATATGTTGCAATAGCTGTTGACATTTTTTTTAAAGAAATAAATGATGCTATTAGTCAAATTCTTATTTAATTGAGCTCATTTTGTGTTTCGTCTTTCATTTGGTCAATAAAACATGTTTAAAACACAAGTGTAGGGAGACAGAGAGTGAGTTTGTAGCCATTGTGACTTTTAAGGCAAAATTTTAAATATGTGCTGAATAGTAAAATACTACAAATTTTGTAGAATTAACATGATATTGATAATCATAGTTTTAAATATCATGGTTATTGTAAAAAACGGTATGTTGTGACACTCCTAATTCTAACTATACACAGCAAAATCGCCAGTGTTAAAAAAGGTCAAATTAACACTCACAGTGTTTATATAATCCACACTTTGAGAGTGTACAAATTTGTGTCTTGATGAACTGTAGTATACTTTAATATCTACTATAGTAAGGTTCAAAAACACTAAAAAACACTAAAATCACTGTTTACTACAGTAAATACTGAAGTATACTACAGTATTGTTATAGGCCCGGTTTCACAGACACGGTTTAGCTTAAACCAGGACTGTGCCTTAGTTGAATTAAGATATTTATGTCGCTTTTATAAAAATGCCTTAGAAGACATTACTGATGTGCATCTTGAGACAAAACATTGGCACTGATATACTTTAAGATATTTCTGGGCAAGTTATATTCAGTTAAGACAGGTCACACATTCCTTTTAGTCTGAGACTAGCCTTAAGCCTTGTCTGTGAAACCGGGCCGTAGACTATTAAGAAAACAATGTAAACTTGTCCCTTGCTTTGTAAATCCAAAAAACGTTTAGTTCTTTAGCTGAATTACAAGCTACACGTTTCTGGTTTTGAACTTTTATAGCTATCTTTCATGTACAGATTTTGAAACCGTGGCTTAATAAAAATAGTCACAAATAAAATCCAGTCTAGTTCAAAGTAACTCGCACCTGTTGGCTCGTGTTTGAGTGTCAGTTTAATGGAGGTCTTCTGGCTTCTGTAGAAACTATTACACACTTCAAGACGTCACATCACACGGGTAAATTCCACCATCTCAGGCCATCCACGGGCCATTTTTCACTCGGTTATCTTATGCTTTCCAATGGAACAACAACAGAACACACGCACCGATACTATCACCCCCCTCTGTGTGATAGATGGTATGACTGACCCCCATATGGTTCTCATTTGTAAAAGGAGCACTCCAATGCCTCAACTGGGGGCGTTTGTCAAACACATTGACAGGCCACACTAAATTACAGGTTTGACAAGTGTGTGTGTGTGTTGGACTTTCACATTCTCGGCTCGCTGTCATCATTTTGTAGTGTTAATGCATACAAACAATTTTAAAGGGATAGTTCACCAAAAACAATCTGTAATTTATTCACCCTCATGTCATTTCAAACCTTTATCTCTTTCTTCTGTGGAACACAAAATAAGGTATTTTGAGATGTTTGTTGTTGTTGTGTTTATACAATGAAAGTCAATGGGGTTCAGCGTTGTTTGGTTACCTACATTCTTCAAAATATCTTCTTTTGTGTTCTGCTGAAGAACGAAAGTCATACAGGTTTGGAATGACATGAGGGCGAGTAAATGATGATAGAAATGTCATTTTTTTGTGTGAATTATCGCTGATTCATGGCACACACATTAATGTTCACGTCTCAGAATACTTTATTATTGCAATGTTTTGTTTTGAAAGTATGTCTTTTGATCAGTTTGCAACTACCAAATACCTTTGTGATGTTGTGTTTTAGGAAAATTCATAAATCAAGTTTAAATGTACCGTCCAGAGAGCTTATATAAAGTATAAATGTAAGCACTCTGTCCAGAGGTTCAGAAACAGAATCTCCTCCAGGATTCAGCATATGTCTCTCTGCTCTATGTAAAAGAGGTTTAAGCGAGTCCATGTGCGTGACCGTGTGCATCTGTATGTGTGTTGTATCGTCTTGACTGTATTCACTGATGTAATAAGATCTTGTTGCCTTGGAGACATGCTTTTCTCTTTTCTGGTTCTATGTTAAGGTGCTTATTTGGTACAGCAACCGGAGCATGTGTTTATTCTATTGGGAGATTAAATTATGGTTTAGGAACTTTTATTCCCCAGAGCGCACATGCAACTTTCCTGTAATGCAACGCAGTGTTTTCTAGGTTAAAAAGCAATGAGCACACACACACACGCACACGCACACACACACACACACCTAAGTGCACATAGACAAACAAACATACACCGTAGATACACACACTGTGCTGACCTTGCGGCGTAGATTAAACAATTCCCTAAATTCAATTATATCACGTCTGAACAATTGCAGGTCACATAGGGTGTGTGTGTTTTAAAGGTACAGCGTGTCGCAAATTTCACCAAACTAAAATAAATGCAAAAATAATAATAACGGATCTACTATTAGTTAAGCAATTAGGTAGTCCCGCCCCCTTTCTTGCATACATTTTTGTGACCATATTCTCTCTCTCGCTCTCTCTCTCTCTGCAGGTTATGGGACTGATAGCACCAGGCGGAGTTCCACATCAGACCCAGACCGAGTTTTCTCTATCCTCTCTGGAGTCGGGCACTTCCCCTACCGCTACCTGTTCCCAGCGTGTTGAAGCTCTGTCTTACGGCCCACCGTCCTTCTACAGCATGGAGCACAGCGCCCCCTACCACTACACCCAGTATGGACAAAGTAAGGTCATTACATATACAGTATTTTTGTTGCTGGTTTGTTATCTCGCTCCAGCTGTGAAATTAGTGGCGGCCGAAATATAGCCGTTGGGAAACCCTAGTTGGAAAGATATTTTTTAAAACCATATGCAGAAAATCTCACTATATTTATAGCTCTGGAAAATGTACACTGCTAAAATAAATCTCTTGCTTAGTGTTTTTGTGTTGTGTTGTTTTACAGTACACATGTCTAAAATAAATCTTAAATTAAGATACATTTACTTGACAAGCAAAATTACATAAGATATAAAGTCTTGTTTTTCTAAGAAAAAATCAGAAAATGCTTATTGCTTAAAACAAGCACAAATATCTGCAAGTGGGGTAAAAAAACTTTATAAAGTTGAAACTTTAATTAATTAAATAATTAATTTCTTTAATTACATTTAAGATATTTTTATTAACCCACTGACAGATATTATTGTTTGTTTTGAGCATAAACTGACTTATACGTTACCTGAATTTTAATAATAACTTTTTAATATATATTTGTTTTATTTAGGTAAATGTATTGTTTTGTTTCGTTTCATTTCTTCCAAATAAAAATGTTATATTAATAAATAAACGGTAAACAAACAAAAAACTTTTTTTTGTACTAACAATTTTTGTTGATTCTCATACAAGTCTCCAAAAGAAATTAAAAAAAATAAATTCATACAGAATCCACTTTTGTCCCATTCGTACCCCTCCCAACTTGCTTCCCGGTTTCAAGGTCACAAACTGGCTATAGTTAAATCATACTTCCTTGAGAAAACTGGAATAAAAAAAAAATAAAACAAATAAAAAGAAACAATACATCCAGACAGCAAGTAGCACAACACACTTAAAATAATACAATCAACACATTTTCACAATATTATCCCATTGCCACAAAGGTTAGGTACCTGGACCATTTTCTGTAATATAAGTTTGGCTTGTCCATCTGCGTGTAAGATACTTTCTCGAAGGCGGCAACTTTAGCTAGTTCTACTGCCCATTCTTTAAAGGAGGGAATGCCCTGTGACTTCCAACTCCTCAGAATTACCTGTCTGCGATCATCAGACTTGTTTGGACCCAGGATTTTATATATTTATCATTTATCTCATAACTATCTATCTATCTATCCACCCACCTAACACAAACAGTCTAGGACATAGTGTAATATAAGAATCTAAAACCAAACAGATATATTCATGTATTTCTTTCCAAAAATCTTGTATTTTCGTACAGGACCACAGAGTATGGGCTAAATCGGCGACCACAGTCTTACATCTCCAACAGAGAGGAGTGTCTTTTAATCCAAGCTTAAACAACCGGAAGGGAGTCCAGTAATAGCGGTGTATAACCTTGACGTGTATAAGACGTGTTTTTGCTTCTCTAGATGCCAGTTTAACATTCTTTAGAATTCCGCACCACCATCTGTAAGTGTCAGGTTCAGGTCTTTTTCCCATATTTTCTTAAGGGCCTGTGAAGTTCCATCATTCCACCATTCAGGCCAGAAAAAGGGAGCTTTATTAATAGCCTACATAGTTTAGGATTCAAACAAATACTTGAGTTAGCATTTAAATAAGGATCAGAACCATATTGCATTCAAATGCGAAATAACTGGATGATTTTTCAAGTCTCCAACCAATTTAATGGACAGGCTATCTAATAACTGAATTGATGGCAAGGCACATCGTTCAATCTTAAACCAAGGTGGAGCACGCTCAGGAGGAAGTGACCAATGTGCCAGGTGCGTCTAAGACTATAAGCATAATAGTAATATAATACATTTAAACGTAACCGAGGTCGCTTGCCTTTCCAAATAAAATTCTTACACATCATATCAAACTGTTTAAAGTAAGACACTGGGATTTGTACTGGGAGAGACTGTAATAAATAATTCACTTTAGGTGTGCAACTCATTTCGATTACATTCACTTTCCCAGCCATTGACATGGGGAGAGAAGCCCACCTAAGGAATTTTTTTTCATTAAAGGATCAAAATGAACTCTCACTAAGTCTTCCGAGTCTGGAGGAAACCGAATACCTAAATATCGAATACCTAATTTAGGCCATTGAAAGACACCCGGATAGAAAGCTACTAGGACGAAATGAAGTTAATGCAAGGTCTTCTGATTTAGCCCAATTCACTCGATAACCAGAAAACTTTTTCCAGAGGGGTTTTCCGGTTTAAAAAATGAAAATCCACTCCATACCCCCAAGTCTCCCTCACTTTCAGCTCTGTGTGAATTGTAAGATGCCGAAATGTCACTACGTTAATACAGTTTTAATAACGACTCCTGTACACACATTCTGAGGATTCACCTTTGCGTGTCACGTCTGTAACTTTGCAGTGTGTAAAAACTTAAGATATTGAGTCTGGTTTATAGTTATATTTGATTTACAGAGGTCTGATATGTGGACCGTGTTTGTGTGTATGAATGTTACGGTTGGACGGTAATCTCCTGTGGCAGTATCAGGATTAGAAACAGCTGAGCTTGTCTAGCTCACTATAGCAGGTCACAGTCGACTCATACAGTTCCACAGAGATGAAATGACCGCGGTTGGCGCTTTAATGACTCTTAAGGGTAGACTGAGCGCTTCTCAATCTGATTGCTGTATCGAATGGATGGCACATGCAAAGTTCAGCGGCTGAATCAACTCAAACAAAAGCTTCATATTACTCCCGAAATCATGGCGCAGATACATATGGAGATGTTTGAATGCCTCATATATTACAATCATGTTGAGAAGTTATGTCATGCTTTGTGAGAAGTTATTTCAATGCTAACCCTCTATGAAGAAATGAGACAATGTTTTAGATTGACGTTTGAACAGGGATTTCCTTCATTATGTATTGAATATATTAAATGTTCATTTATTTTTTCTGACATTTATTATTACATTTTTTGTGTTATATTTGAAAACACTTTACTCTTCCTTTTCTGACAGATTCCTTTCATTATCTGAGACCTGAAATCGCCTGAAGTCATCCAGAGTCGGATGTTTTCTCACCTCTCTGACAAACGTGGATTTGAGAAAAACTAGAGGTACAGGAGTGTAAAAATACGGCATTACAAATGTCTGATTTTGTTATTACAAATACCTGGAAAATGCTGACATACTTTAAATACCTGGATCAGAAGAATTACACATTTTTCTAAAACATTCCTTTAAACTGTTCAACGAAAATCTTTCACACAACAAGATATACTGAATAAAAACCAAAAGATTTTGATAAAATGTTTAAAAAGATAATTTCATGAAATCGACATTTTTTGATATGTTGAAGTGCAATATTAGAGCTAGAAACATTTCCAGACGTTTGATCTTCAGGATCAGCGGTCATCATCATGAAACATGATCGTGCACGACGGCAAATGAAGGCGCTGGACTGGAAACATCTTTCTCTGCTCATATGTTGTAAATAAAAGACAAATGTTTGTATGAGGACAACGAGTCAGTCAGAGTGTTTTCATACAGCTTTGTTTTGCAGCACATTCCCTATTGTTTAAGGGATGTTTTTGCTTTCATAAATAAAGACAATGGAAAAATTCATGGAAGCACATTTTCAAGTGACGTTGAAACCATTTTAAATATGTTACTTTTTTCATAAACCTTGTTCCACAGTTGCGTAAATGTTATTTGTGGGTGTAGACAGGTGGCACAATGTGACTTTTTTTTTATATATATGTTTTTATAATGGTTTGATATTTTCTGGTATGCGTAAAATTGCAATTGCTTGCTTTCAACACAACACCCTACAAAAACCGTTTTGTTGGTTTTCTTCAGCTGTACCTATAGCCATCAGAAATTCAAGCAAGAACACGACTCAAAATGTTTGAATTAATTTATTTTGTGTACTTGTGTGTGTATATTTGTATCAGATATTTTTCTTAATAAAAGAATTGTATGAAAATGAACTTTGTTTATTTAAATAATGAACATTGAGAAAGAAATGCTATTTTCTCACATTCATACAACTTTGACATTTTTTAAATGTTTTCTTTTAACATTTTCCGCTGTGCTTTTTTGTGTTTCTCTCTCTCCAAGGCTCTGTTTGACCCTCAGAATTTGCTGGTAAACGTTCCCCATCTCCTTCACCCTGTTCCATCATCTGATGGGTCAAAGTTAAAAGTTCACTATCTCACATGTTCCTGAAAAGAGGAAATAGAAAGACAGTTCAGACAGATGAAAATAAATCTGCAGTCTGATCTGTTTTTCATCTGGTCTTCAAACATGTGTTTTGATGCACATATTTTATCAAGGAATCATATCAAATTGTTGTTGATTCTTCTATAATTTAAATAACTGCAGTCTGTCGTATAATGAGGAGCACGGTTTCACCGAGTTACTGTTTTATTGAATTAACCACATCTTTTATTTGCGAGTTCTCAAAAGTGGGTGAAGGTCCTTTATCTTGCTGTGCGTGTGTTTAATGTGTCATTCAATGTTCATTTGATAAGAATATTATGTTCAGCTTTAATTCTTAGTTCAGATATATCAAGTTTTAATATATGAAAAAATAAAAATAAACCAGCTGATATAAACTCTTTTGCATCGTTAGACAACAGATTGAATAGTTCTTTCTTAGTTCTTTCTATCTTTGACGTTTTCTTCACATGCACTTTTTTTATAAGGTTCTTTTAACAGAAGTGGCACCTTGAGCCGCCGCTGGTTGACGGAGGGGGTCTCGTGCGAGTCGTCGTCTCGTGCGATCTGCGTTGCTCAGGGGGCACTGAGGGCAACAGTGAGAAGGCAACGCAGGGAATAACAATTAAACGACACAAACACACATCTCTCTGTAACTTAGGGTTTCAAATGACTGACTTTGCGCGATTTTTTACACAAAATATTACAAAAGCATCTAAGCAGAAACACATCTTCAAAACATGACTGACGTGCCTCGTGACGTGTAGCTGTGGGCGGTGTCAAACTCAAGAAACGAAACGAAACTCCAGTCAAACGCGGCTTCCCTATTCCGAACACAGAAACGAAATGTGGATATTTCTATCCCTCGAGGGATTAGGGGACATGTGAGTAAGGTGCTTGACAGTATAAACATCTTTAAATAGGTTTAAAGGCCGGATGCTTTACTGTGTTGCCATTTGTTTTAAGACTCTTGTAAAAAAATTGTCGGCTGCACATCGTTTTTGCACGTTTTATTCACACACATTATGGTCTTAATGAAGGAAAATGTTTAGATCCTACTAGCTAACTGTTACGTAGAGTTTTTGTAAAATGCCACCATGTACACTTGGTTAAATATCTACCTCTTATGTTACCCTTTGGTTGGGGCGGGGTGAGTTGTGTTGTGTTGTTTTGTATAATGCACTAAACCAAAAATTGAAGTATTGAGCATTTTGTAAACATATCTTTGTTTATCAGAGGGGCACCATGAATACAAAGGGGTCCGTTGTGACCCCCAATATAGAAGACCCCCATTCAGAGAAGACGCATTCCATACAAGAGACTAAAGCAACAATACATAATACACAAACTGATCCTGTGTCATCAGAGAACACTGATCACAATGAACATAATGATCATGGCTCCAAGAAGTGAGTGGTTTGTTTGCCTATTTGCAAATGCATACTATTTGGGTCCTTTTTGTGACGTGAACACCGCATTTAAACCTCAAGGATTTTTTGTTTTCTAAAGTTTAATTCAGTCGATGCGAACAGACGCTCCTGGACCCAGCTGTAGATCCATGAAGAGCAATTGGTCTGTGGATGCTCCACCAAACCTCCAGGATAAAGATATAAACACTACACACAGGTGACACAATTTTCTGGCCCTCTTTGCTGGCAAAAGAATGCACATCCTTTTACTTTTTGGGTAAGTTAAGACTTTAGGTTTAGGCCACCTATAGGTTACCCTGAAAAAAACAACAACAGTAAATTAGTATTTAGTTTTGTTAGCATACAGTGTTTTCTCAAATTGCTATCTATAGGAATACAGCATCACACAAAGCCAAGTTTCTGATTATTGATGCCATTGTAAAAAATACCCGAGGTGCGTTGACTACTTTATTCTGCTGATCATGTGATCTCAACATGTTGGCAGCAGATGAGGGCGGAGCACCCTTGTGTACAATAAAACATCTTTTTCTGAGCTATAAGTACACATTATTTATTTCTTTAGGTTTAAAACATTAAGTGGTGACACGATTGGTGCATTTGAATGCCCTTTTATATGTATATGTTTAGGCTGTGTTCATTTAGAAAAGGTTCTGCCATTTGTACACATATATTATACCCCAGGCAAAAGCAACATTGTTTGTGAGCTTGTTGCAACAGATTTTTCAATGTAGCCTAAACCAGTACAGTTGTGTTAACCCTGTTTTACTGTGTTTTTACCTCTCTGACCTCAGACCAGTCCTGCGGGGGGGAAATGGTTCAGTCTCATCAGTTCCCAGCCTTTTTTCCATGAAGAGTAACCGGTCTATGGATCCCCCATTGAAATTAGAGAGAGAACATCCATCAGAACCAGTGTAAGAGCCATTGAACATGTTTCAGATGAAATGAGTTTTTGATCCCTGCTGCACCTTATTTGGATCAATTTATAATATCAATGTACAATTTATATTTATTTATTTTTATAAGCTAACATTTTTTTAATGCTGTTGATGTGTAACATTTGACCACTAGGTGTTGCTGTCACTATAGATGTCTGTATTTGCTGATTGGGAAGCTCATGAGAACATACAACTCAGCAGCTAAATCACACTCGTAGTAACTGCTCATTAATCGAACATTATCATTAACATTTTACAGTTTAGACCAACCAGAGGCAGGAGATGAGGAAACCGACATTCTACAAGGGCAAATGTGGAATGAGGTCTTCAAATCAAATCTGAGGAAGAAGTTTGAGTGTTTGTATGAGGGAACATCACATGAGAGAAACCCAACTCTGCTGAATGAGATCTACACAGAGCTCTACATCACAGAGAGTGAAAGTGGAGAGATCAGTAATGAACATGAGGTGAGACAGATTGAGACACAATCCAGGAGAACAGCAACAGAGGACACACCGATCAAATGCAACGACATCTTTAAAGCTTTACCTGCACAAGACAAACCCATCAGACGTGTGCTGACAAAGGGAGTCGCTGGCATTGGAAAAACAGTCTCTGTGCAGAAGTTCATTCTGGACTGGGCTGAAGGGAAAGAGAATCAGGACGTCCACCTCATATTTCCACTTCCTTTCAGAGAGATCAATCTGATGAAGAACCAAACACTCAGTCTTTTACATCTTCTTCATCTTTTCTTCCCAGAGACAAAAGAAATGGAAATCTCCAGCGGTGAATATAAAGTGTTGTTCATCTTTGATGGTTTGGACGAGTGTCGCGTGTCTCTGGATTTCCACAGCAGTGTGAGGTTGTGTGATGTCAATGAATCAGCCTCAGTGGACGTGATCCTGACAAACCTCATGGCGGGGAATCTGCTTCCCTCCGCTCTCATCTGGATCACCTCCAGACCAGCAGCAGCTGATCTCATCCCCTCTGAGTGTGTTGATCGAGTCACAGAGGTACGAGGCTTCACTGACAAACAGAAGGAGGAATACTTCAGCAAGAGAATCAGTGATGAGAGTCTGAACCACAGAATCATCTCACACCTGAAGTCATCCAGGAGCCTGTACATCATGTGTCACATCCCAGTGTTCTGCTGGATTTCAGCCACTGTTCTAGAGAGAATGTTGAGTGAAGCAGAGAGTGAAGGAGAGATCCCCAAGACTCTCACTCAAATGTACACACACTTCCTGATCATTCAGACACACATCAAACATCAGAAGGACTATGAGAAGAAAGAGCAGAATGATGAAGACATGATCTTCAAACTGGGCAAACTGGCCTTTGAGCAGCTTGTGAAAGGCAATGTGATCTTCTATGATGAGGACCTGAGAGAGTGTGGCATTGATGTAGCAGAAGCATCAGTGTACTCAGGATTGTGCACTCAGATCTTCAGAGAGGAGTTTGGCTGGTATCAGGGGAAAGTTTACTGCTTTCTTCATCTGACCATTCAGGAACATCTAGCAGCTCTGTATGTGCACACATCTTTCCGTCGTGGAGATACGGGCATTCTTAATCACTGGAAAACATCCAACATTGCTACCTGCTTCAAATGTTCCACCATTTCTGAGTTTCACAAGACCGCTGTGGACAAAATGTTGCAAAGCAAGAATGGGCATTTCGATCTTTTCCTCCGCTTCCTCTTGGGTCTCTCACTTGATTCAAACCAGGATCTTCTGCATCACATACTACCACAGATATCAACTGTTTCTCCTGATGGTGTGACAGAAACCACAGACTTCATAAAGAATAAAATCAGGATGAACCTCCCCTCAGAAAAATATATCAGCCTGTTTCACTGCCTTAATGAACTCAATGACTTTTCTTTAGTAGAGGAAATACAAAGTTTCCAAAAAAACAGAAAACTCGCGAAAACCAGGCTGTCTGCCTCGCAGTGGGCGGCTCTTGTGTTTGTCCTGCTGTCGTCTGAAAACAAACTGGATGTGTTTGACCTCAGGAAATACAGTCAGAACGATGCAGATGAATGCCTGGTGAGGATGTTACCTGTTGTCATGGAAGCCAAAACAGCTGAGTAAGTTCATCTTTGCTCATAAACAACTAGAAGAGTATTAACAACATACATTATCACATAATTTTGTGTCTGGATTGATGGTATTCGAACCATAGCTGGCTTGGTGACTACCAAAGTGTACTAGATGAGGTAAATGTTTGTGAACAAACTTTATGTTGGCTTGAGAAACCCTGACTTGAAAGTTTGAAGTAAATTTAAGTCAGAAGATTTTAAATTTGAAGATAACATGCTAACGCGATTAACATGTTTGCTAGCATGATGCTACCACAATTAACCTTTTGCTAGCATGATGTTAACACGATTAGCATGTTGCTAGCATGATACTCCACGCCACGAGTGAAACGAACCAACCCCCAGGTCTCTACGATGTTCTGATGCAGAGATATAGGTCTGGCTAAACGGTTGCTAAAATAATCTGTTTGATGCTATGGGTCTGGCTTGGCAGATGCCAAGAGATGATGCTTCGAGCCACAAGTGAAACGAAGCAACCCCCATGTCTCTACGATGTTCTGATGCAGAGATATATGTCTTGTTGAACGGTTGGTAAATTAATCTGTTTTGTTGCTATGGGCGTGGTTTCATAGCTTCATGAAGATCCTGGGATACTGATTGGTTGCCTGAGTCAAATGAGCCCACCCCGTTGTCTCTTTGACACTGTACTGCAAAGATACCCACCTGGTTCTTTTATGATGGCAGTCTATGGGATCGGTTGCTAGGTTGCTGTAAAGGGTTGCTATGGGCGTGGCTTCATAGCTTCATGATGATCCTGGGATACTGATTGGCTGCCTGAGTCAAATGAGCCCACCCCCTTGTCTCTACGACACTGTGTTGCAAAGATATCCATCTGTGCCTTTTATAATGGGAGTCTATGGGATCGGTTGCTGTAAATGGTTGCCATGGGCGTGGCTTCTTAGCTTCATGATGATCCTGAAAGACAGATTGGTCTTGAAGTTGAAGTTCTTACAGAGCCTGCCAGCTTCTTCAAACGTGGTAACTCGCAAGTTTCTACGAAATCCTCGCTCTGAGTTATGAGCCATCAGAGTTTGTTGCAATGTTAAGTCTATGGGAATTTAGGTGGTTTTGAAAGTCCGGTTTTCGAAAACCAGACCCAGGATCAGTTAGAAATGATATAGCAACTGAAGTCAGACCAGACTGAAGATCTGTGTGAAGTTTTGGTTGCTGTAGCTTGACAGCTGTAGGAGTTAGAGTCATTAAATGTAGTCTCAGAAGAATATTAAGAAAGATCATTTAAGTGAAACATCAGTACGTTGGCTTTCTCAAGCCAACATAAAGAAGTAGATTTTGCTCTAAAATGACTGGAATTGTAAGATTTTTAGAATACAAACGACCTAATTGTGTTTACTACTTCTCGAAATAAACATTTGGATAGTTGACAAATAAACCGCACTTGTGTTCTATGGTGTGACCGTTATAGAAAAACTAACAATGAAGATAAATCTCTCTTCTACTATTTTATATTATAAATACTATATCATATAATAGTTTGTTTTCTAAATTTTAGCTGTCACACCATTTTATTTGTCCACTACCTATTTTCAGTACTGACTCAGTTTTAGGTGAAAGTGTTCCCCAGAATTCACTTTGTTGTCTTTCTTCAGACTCAGACACTGCAGTCTCTCCTCCAAAGGTTTTCAGGGACTGTGGTCAGCGCTCGGCTCAAAGTCCTCCTCTCTCAAACATCTGAAACTCAGTGGAAATTCACTCAGTGGTCCTGGAATGAAGATTCTATCTGATGGGTTGCAGAAGTTGCACTGTAAACTTGAGACACTAGAGTAAGATCGGTTGTTTCAATCATTTGTTGTATATATAGATATTTGGTTTATAACGTTCATTAGATTTGTTTGTGTGACGTAACGTTTTTAATACAGTTCCGTCTTTTTCTAACACAGATTATCAGAGTGTGGTATAACTGCTGGAGATTGTTCATCTTTATCAGCGGCTCTTGACTCAAATCCTTCCCATCTGATGGAGCTGGACCTGACCTTCAATCATACTGGAGATGCAGGAGTGAAAACATTATTGCAAATGCTGACGAACCCAAACTGTGCACTACAGAAATTAACGTTTGTACCCATCTCTCATAGTAGCTTCGGTGTTCTGTTTTAAAACATTTAAATATTAAAGACAGGTTGAGTGTGTTTTCACAGACTGGTGAGCTGTGGTCTTACAGGAGAGAGCTGTAGATCTCTGGCTGAAGCTCTGAGCAGAAACTCCTCTCTCGTGGATCTGGACTTGAGTAAAAATCGCTTGATGGATTCAGGCTTGAGGCTTCTTTGTGATGGACTGAAGAGTCCTTCCTGTAAACTGAAAACTCTAAGGTACTTATTCAATACAGTTCTCTATTATTACAATATTTGAAAGACTCATTTTAAAGTACATTTTTAGCCATGATGCCAATTTTTTAATTCAATTCCACAAGTGCATGTGTCTGATAACAAGTGGATTACGAATTCGGCTGGCCATGATCTAAACAGGCGTGCCCACATCGGGTGACCTGCTCCATTTAAAATACATTTAAAAATGACTGTTCATTTCTTTAGGTGTTGAAGTCTGTTGAGGAGTAAAGAAATTGAAATGCATGTTTAAAGTGGTTGAAAGCAGGGTTAGGTTTTAACAGGTGCATTATTTGGCTCTCTGTCTCCCCCTGTCTGCAGTTTAGAGGACTGTGGTCTCACAGAACAGTGCTGTAGAGGTCTGTGTTCAGCTCTGAGATCAAACTTTCTTCATCTGACTGAACTCCGTCTGAACAGAAACAAGATACAAGACTTAGGAGTGAAGATGATCTCTGATTTGCTGAAGGAGACACAGTGTAAACTAGAGAAACTGAGGTGAGTGAACAAGATAAATAGAAATATATTTGTTGTGTTTTATTGAGAGATGATAAACCCTTTTTAACCTGTATTGGCTTTAGAGTTACGCTCCACGGTGAGAAAATGATTGTTTCCATGTAATAAAAGTCATTTATGCTATAGTTGTAATGCATGTTATCTTTTATGCACACTTTCTCTTTACATTAAATGTTGGTTATTTATGACTCATTAAATTAATTTTAAGGAAAAATAAAACATTGCTTTTCTCAATATGTACAATATAAAAAAAAGCTCTACATGTTGTGCCTGCTTTCTCTGCAGGTTGTCATACTGTGATGTCACAGAAGGGGGCGGTACTGAGTTGGCTTCAGCTCTCAAATTAAACCCCACCCACCTCAGAGAGCTGGACCTTTCCGGGAACAAACTGGGTTCAGCAAAGAAGCTGCTCACTGCCCTACAAGAGCATTCAGGTTATAAACTGGAAAAACTTAAGATAGATAGATAAATAAAGAGCCAACATGGAGCTGCGTGTAACTACAAAGAAATTAAAAATAATTATATCATGGTCTGTTTGAATACTTAATTCAGATTGGCTGGAACGTGTGCATTAAAACCGGTAGTTCCAGTCAGTTTGATCAACATTTGATATTAACTGATGAAATAGCTGTCATTTGAACCTGTCTGATCAAAAATGACAACGTAAACATTAATAACAGCTTTAACCTGGCAAATGACCATGGTATATGCGGGATAATCCACGGCTAGCCGTGCATTTATTTATTTATTTATTATTTATTTGCCTGGCTAGCTGTGGATTATTCCTTACTTGTAGTCAAACATTCTTAAAAAGGAAATTGATGAAATGAAAGAGTTTGGTATTAAAATGTTCTCCTACGAGTTAGATAATAATTCTGCAAGACAGATTTCATGAGTTTATGTGCCCGCATAACCTTGGCAAATAGTTTTGGTTTGCTGTCCGTTACGGACTCAAAATGAGACCCATTCTCACATTTGGACGAATAGCAGGGTATTTGTGTTCAAGAGAGTCTTTTAAAGTCTTTCACAACTTGTCAGGAAGCGCTTCATTACAAAAGACACAGAAGAGGAAGAACGTCTGTTAAACAGAGATTATCTACAGTAAGAATCAGACAGTCATGCAAGTTTAACTGTAATAGAAAGCTTTCTTGAAATAGGAAATGTCTTCTTATCATTCGAATTGCTAACAGGCCTTTTTGTGTCTTCACACCAGTACTCGTATATTTTATTACAGATGAACTTTTTACTTGCACTTTTTACTTTCTCCGTTCATTTTGCCTTTACTGTACATGAGGCGAAAATGACTCCTTTATAAGAGCACTTTTTAGCAAAATATTGGACATCTAAAAATATTTTCAAAATATATACATCACCTTGTTTAATGAGACAGTTCTGCATTCTACAGAAACGTGTTTATGAATTGTCTCTTAAATTAGGTCAAATTTTTACTTGAAATATGCAATGCAGAAAGCATCAATACTTGTTGATGATAAAATGTTTAACAAAAGACTTTATAAATAAAATAAAAAATGACAAAATGTCACATGCTCTCCTACTTTGGATAAACGCGTCTGCCAAATTAATAAATGTAAATGAATGAGTGATAAAAGCATAAAAATAAAGTGGTATTTACCATCATTCATTTTTTTGTTTATAAATGACAAAAATATTGATACAGTAGCTTTAATGAATTGTGGTTGTAGAAGAAATGTGTTTAAAATGAATCCAGTTGTTAAGGTAATTTGTTTTTTATAACATTTTTAAAACAGCAATCCCATAGAAGAATCATTTTTGGTTCCTCAATGAACCTTTTAGTACACATTCCTGTAGTTTATTTGGTAGAGCATTATATTATGCAAATGTCTTGAGTTTGATTGCCCTAAGAAACAGTGTTAAATATATAGAATCTATGAATTAACAGTTTGTAAATGTTTAGATTGAATGCACTGCAAGTCGCTTTGGAAAAAAGTGTCTGCCAAATGTAATCATTTTAAAATAACAGTTTTAATGTTGTTTATTCATTTTGAAAGTGTATGACAATACGTAAGTGCACAAGACTGCCAGAAGTCTGAAAAATGCCAGTGCTTTGACACCGCACTTTGGAGCAGTATAGACCTTATTCATGCTGGTCATGCCGGTCATGCCGGTCATTTCACAAATTTCCACAGCACAGAGAACTAAAGAAAACATGGATTAATTCAATTAGATGGGTCTATAGCACCTAGAAGTAGGTTTTCATTTTGCTACGGCACATCATTAGAAATATGACAGAAAAAGTTCTTCCCTATAGAGGAGGTCAAATTTCAAGTCATTGGCATGTGTTCTCTGTCAGTCATCTTCTATTCTTGCTCTAAAACTCTGTTTTCAACTACAATTGGAAAATGGAGTCGAATGTCAATATGCTGTTGCCATGAATGTAGTAACCGTTCAGTGTGAAGCTGGATTCCAACTTTCTTACTAATGAGAATACAGATGTGAGATGGGAGTTGTGTTTGTGAAGGACAAAAATATGATCTCCCATTGATGAGCGCTGTCTCACAAACTGATGTTTCTCTCTCATGCTTCATAGTCATGGTCATAATGCTAAACTTTTTTTATTTATTTAGCAACTGTTGAAAATCGTTTGAAGCTCTTTAAAGCAATGTTTCCTTTTATTCTTACAAAACAGTTATATTATTGTGCAAGGATCTTTATAATTGTGCAAGGAAAAATAAAATTTCCATGTAGTTCACTAACAATTGTTGAACCTTTTTTGCCCTTTGCCATTATCTTGAAACACATCTGTAGTTGATCAAGCCATACGGCTTAAAAGTCAATGTTTTATTTGCTGTTTATATGAAACAAAATAAAGAAAAAACAAAATGTACTTGGTCCAAAGATCTTCTTTGGCTTTATGCAGAAAACAAGTGCGTATAAGCCCATATACATGATAATGTATGATATAAATTTGTAAATGTACATTTTCCAATCTGGGACAAGTCAAGTAAGTGTCAAAATCCTCATTATACAGTATACTGTTGAGTCAAAAAATATGAGACCACATTAAAAATCTGCAAACACACATTCTTGAGACTAATTACTGTATAAAAGAGATCTATTTCTATAGGCTTACATTAAATGCATGATGTCACGCTTCACTGTAAACCATAATGTCATTATTTAAAACATCAAGCTGTTCCAGTTGAACATTACTCAAAATGTCAATAGACAATGTTTCCTGTACTTTTTTTCTCTTATAATTCTTAAAACCTACCTATAATCCATTGTGCCTGATTACTTTAATTATTTATGTTTAAACAGTTTTTATAAGAGGTCGTAGAGTTTTTACCTTGTTTTAGTATTATTGAAATTGTTTTGTTGTAAATAGTCCTCTATCATATGATAAGTGTTAGCTTTGGAAAACATGGACCCTGTTCAATATAATGAAGGTGCATTTCAATAAATCTTTAATAACATTACAGCTCAGTTTATTTTCATAGCCTGCATGTCTACATGCACGTTAAAAATATTTGAATTAATTAGCATTAGTGACCTCTGCCAAAGATATTAATATTAACAATTGCGTCCCTGCCATTGAAATGAATGGGGAGGAACGCAACGCTCAACATGGCTGCCCTAAGGGGCGATTCACATTTTGAGTCTTTTGCGCACGCAAGTTCATTATTTTAAATGTAGACACCGCAGGCGCGTGCAAATAGGGAGCGACGCAGTGCGCACATTTTTCTAGGCGCGCGGCGCCGCATCAACATGGAAAAGTTCAACTTTTCAGAGTGCCGTGCGAGGACTGCGGGTCATTTGACTAGAGAAAGCGCAGCGGCTCACGTTTTCTGAGCGATTTTAGATGCGAAATGTGAATCACCACTAACAAAGCTTTGCGCATGCGTAGTATCTAAAGCAACATGTAAAATAATGTTTGTAAGTGCAATTTGATCACAGGAAACAAACGTTATGATACAGTTTATGTCATTTCTAAATGTTGTTTTTATATGTCGTTTAATTGGAATTTTAGCCAGTATTTTAGGAAATAGCAGTATTCCCATTCACGCCTAATAACTGCCCGGAGGCGTTTTGCAAAGAGGGCCGAGTGGCACAACTTCCCTAAATGGACTTGGCCTCTGCTCTATCACTTTTTTGTGTGTTGGGGGTGGCATCGACAGTGTTCAGCAAATAAATCCAGGAAGAAGGCGGATCGAAACCAGTATAAATACTTCACGTACGCGTACAGTACACTTTCACAATACTTCACTTCATCTACTTTAATCACTGCCTCTGGAGATTCACACACAAGTTAAGACACCATGGTAAGTCACACTCACAAATTTAAAGGAACATAGATTCTTTATTTTTTATTTAGCAGAGTAGAAGCACTTTTTGAATGTTTTGTCAATAATTAATAAGAACCTTTTTTGCTCTGTTTTGTTGAATCGCATCAATCCTGACATACACAGCACATGCAGTGCTTTGTTACTCAGGTTTATGTGTGTTTGTGTTGTATTTTGTGATTCTAGTTCACAGCATCTTTGAGTGGCGTCCTGTTGCTCTTTCTGCTGCATCACTCGACACTGAAGAGTGTGGATGGAAAGAACATCGACAGTAACACTCTTGCTCGTGTCATCACCTTCTTTGAGCAGAAGTAGGTTTTGGCGTTATACAGCCCATCCGTTTGCGTAGATCAAAAACAAAAGAAGTAAAATTTCAGTGATATGTAAACGTACTAATTTTTGCTCTAAAAACTGTTGTTTAATGTCTTTCAGCTACAAGATAGTTAATGAACATAAACAGGAACTTCAATACGCTGTAGCCATCAACGTACCGACGGATCAGTGTGAAGCTGGATTCCAGCCTTCAAAGGACAACTTTCTAACTAATGAGAATCCAACAGATGTAAAACGTGACATTGTTAATAAACAATACCCTGTTTATAAAGGTACAGAGCTCATAGCAGCAGGAGTTAAGAAAGTTAGTCAATCGAACTTCATTCACTCTGAGCGTCTCCTGCTTAACCCTACTGTAGAAATACCCACAACACCCATGCAAAACCTTCTGAATACAAGAGTAGACAGCTGTACTATTCTCTTCAGCCTTAACTCTCCATGTTCTAAAACCTGCCTTAATGTGAACAGCCCAAATAAGATCCTTCCCGGCCTTGCAAACTGGAGTGCACATAAAAGCATTAAAGCGCTTGTCTTTAAAAAAGTCTTCAAAGGTGAAGGATCGACAGATATTTTAAGAGAAGCACTGCAGAGGATTGCAGACAATGTTCCTCTATATCGCTGTGTGAACAACGATGAGTGTTTCTCCTGTGGTGGGAGAAATAATCTTCCCATTGATGAGAAATGTCTTACAAAGTAAAGGATGTTAACTCCTAGCTGAGGCATTGCTTTATTTCTGTCTTACTTCGCCCACTTTAAAGTTGGAAAAAATGCAATATTTTAAGACTTACAATATGCTTGCTTGGTGCTTTAACAAATAGTATATTCAAAACAAATTTAATAAATATTTTTGGCAAACTTTGAGCTTCTGTCTGAAGATGTGATGACTACAATCCAAAATGCATGAACACGCACATTTTTCATGCTATAAATCAAGACAATGCAAAGACTCCCACTGTTAAAACCATATGTCTTATTTACTTTGCCTATAAACATTTTTACATGAGGACATCGCAGATGCTGTAGCTGACTTCTGGGGAAATTGTTTACCGTAGTTGCGCTTTATTAGAAATGCCACATGTCTTTGATTATATTATATATATTTAAAATATTTGTCATCTTGAGGCCATCTTGGAAGTCTGCTGGGCCCCCTTTGTGGACCACGGCCCCCCTGTTAAGAACCACTGGTTTAGTACATATTCTTGCATATTGCATTTGGTTCCGCACTGAATTAGCAATGCAAAGGTCATTATCTGTATTAAATGTACTCTGAAAGTTGCTTTGAATGTCTGCCAAATGCATAAATGTAAAATGTAAGCTTTAACTTGTAACTTTTTAAATAACAGTTTTAATATGCTTTATGTCCACTTTGATAGTGTTGAATCTGTTGATGGATAGCAACAAATACTCTTTGCTCATGATGTTCCTACAATATAGAAAGTTAATTGGTTTATTATAGTAATTTGCAAATTACAACTGTAAAAAAATGTTTTGCAAATGTTAAACAGTTTATCAAACGGCATTAAAGATTAAAAGTATGTTATCTATCTTTTTTCCATAATGGCTGGTCCACGAGCAGAATAAATGTGATCCATTTTCTCCTCCCAATCACCACAATCTCTTAACAGAGCTAACACATCATCTCCGAAGAGCTCGGAAACATCTCATTCCAATAATCTACGACAGACATCATGGTAGGTAAACTAATTCCGTGTTCACACTTGACTTCTTTTTTAACTAGAAGTTTTTAGTAAAAAAAAAAACGTTGTGGTTACAAATAGCAGCTGACAATGTTCAGAGGCAGCATTTGTGCACGAAGGCAGCTCAGAGGCTTCATAGGCAGCGTAACGGATTTCTATTTGAATTATAAACAGAGAGCGTCTTTGCAATATTTAAAAACTACCATACAAATTTCTTGCTAGAAATGCAATCAAAAGTTATTGAAAGTGAAATTTAACTTACACTTTTTTTAACCTCAAAAGCTATAATTTATAGCAGCATTAGTGACTTGAATCTGATACGGGCTTCAACCGGTAGCCAGTGGAGAGAGATGAAAAGGGGTGTCACATGAGCCCTTTTGGGCTGTTGGAAGACGAGGCGTGCTGCTGCGTTCTGAACCAGCTGGAGTGGTTTGATAGCTTTTGCAGGAAAACCAGCAAGGAGAGCAATGCAGTAGTCCAACCTTGAGATTACCAGGGCCTGGACAAGGAGTTGTGCCGCATGCTCAGTGAGATCTAACCTTTCTAATGTTGAATAAGGCAAATCGGCATGACCGCGTTGTCTTTGCAATGTGATCATTGAAGGACAGCTGTTCATCAAATATGACTCCGAGGTTCCTGGCGGTTTTGGAAGGAGTGATTGTTGTATTGCCAAGTTGGATGGTGAAATCGTTTTGTAATGTGGGGTGTGCCGGAAATACGAGTATTTGTTGTTTTATTTGTTCTAATATTATTTTTGTCTAGTTCGTACATCACACATTGGAAGCTTTGTTAACTCAATATTTTTCAGTCAAGTTTTGTGGTGTTTATCAAAACTACTTTGAAACAAAATGTGCAAGTCATCCTAAATAATGACTATGTTGTCATTTTATCTTCAGATAAAATGCTTGTTTGTTTAGTTTCTCATTAAAGACCTTTTGAAATTATTCTTTTGTTTGCTTTTTTAGACTTTTATACAGTATAGATACTGTACATTTTACGACATTTGATTAACTAAAGCGTCAAAGTTCTAATAAGTAATGACTGACGCGATTAATTTCCAAATAAATGTGCTATTAATTAGTTCACTTTTTATCAATTGACAGCACTAATTTATATATAAGAATTCAGTAAAAACGTTTATTCAAGTTACATGCATTCATGGCATACGGTAAATTCGTGGTATTGCGTCACTTTGAGTTTCCAATTAATCAAACCCATGATATTGCTATGCTACTGAGTAGAAACATCAAGAAGCTCCGAATAAGATTAGGCTACAAAAAAGGACCAAAGAAAATCATCTCTCAAATGGCAGGACGATAGTTTTAACTTCTGCCTGTGTTGTACTGTAACCTGCGTGTTGTGTTTGCGATGTGTGTTTGGTCTAGGTTCTCAATATAGCATCAAGGGGCCTCGTCCTGATCTTCCTGCTTCATCTCTTTACTCTAAAGCAGAAAATGGGAATAAAAACACACAAGGAAAAGTTGAAATGAAGGAAGAGTAAGCACTCGATACACGCAAAAATGATGACAGTAGTTTAATAAAGATAGTAGTTAAATATTTCCAGATTATGTGCCTATTCACGAAAGTATATTAATATTGTTACATTCAACAAACTCACGCAGATGATTACATTCCCACTGCATCATATTTTCTAGGTTCAACAAATCAGAAAATGGAACTAAATACCCCGAAGTACTCTATGCATTGGGAAAAGCCCTGGAAAAGTAAGCACTCGATACCCCCCAAAAATCATGACGAATGTAACAAGATAATAAACAATATTCAGATTACATGCAACAAAAGTATATTAATATTGTTACATTCAGAGGTAATAGTATAGTATTTTTACTTTTACTCAAGTGCATTTCTCAAGTATCTCTACTTTAAGAGAGTGTTTTTGCTTTGAAAATAATTACATCACTACATCATAAAGCATATATCATACTTTTACTCCACTATACATTTCATTAATACTTTTTACATGTTTTTACCTTTAATACAGTATTCAAGTACATTAAATCCCACTTTTAAAAATAAAAATACTTTGAAAAAGAAAGTAGATTTAATGTACTTCAGCATTAAAATGTAAAAAAAAAAAACATTTATTCATGAAATGTAGTGGAGTAAAAAGTATGATATATGGTTTATAATGTAGTAAAAATGGTTACATTCAACAAATTCATGCATGGAATTAAACTTTCACTGCTTCATGTTTTCTAGGATAAACAAATCAAGCCAATAGGATGTCCCTCAGAACAACACAATGGATTTAATGCATTTGGATTTTGAAAGAGGATTTTAAAGAACACCTGAAAAAAGACTGAAAGTAGTTTGCTCAAGAAAATGTATTCTTCAAAAGACACACAAATTGTATGTGAACGTAACCTGTAACAATGATAATGCTTTCACAACCTCGATATGATCAGAACTGCTATATTGCATGACCAAATAAAAACATATGGAGTTCTGTTTTCTGCATCTGTCTGGACCTTTTTTAAGCATATTCCCCAAAAAACTTAAATAAATTATATTATAGTAAACTTTAAAGCAATTATATACAGTTGAATACTATACTTGCAGAATGTCTGATCCTTTGAGAACTCTAGAACTGGGAATCAATTTCAAAAAGACATGTTTTTTACTTTTTGCTGTTGTTCGGGGAAACATATTGGCCACATCTAGTACTGGCTTGTTAAATGTGTGCAGCTTCAACACGACTGATGTCAACAAAACATTTTGAGATTAGACTATATTTCTGCACGGCAGATCTCATGAGTTTGTGTGACCGCTAAATCTTAGTGGATGTGGCAAACAGTTTTGATTTGATGTGCATTACAGCCTTTAAAGGTGACCCATTCATTCATTCAGGAGCTCAACAAGAACCGAACCAGCAAGCCTGAACTGAACCAGCATTGTTCTATCAAGGAATACCCATAGGTCCTAATATTTTGATGCTTTTTATGCTTGGTCAAAGATTACAAAGTAATGGGAAATTAAACAGTTGTTATTAAAAGGTCACAAAAGGTCACAAATGTCAGTCAAATATAAGATTGAAGGCGATTGATTTTTGCACTATTTTCTAGTATAGAATATAACATAAGTCAACTAATTCAGGTTCAGAGTGTCGCATAGTAAAACGTAGGCCTACTACACACACTTGACTACTTATGTGCTCTTCACACTACTTGACTACTTTGGCCAAATATTGCACATGCTGCATGCAAGAAAACAAGTGGATAAATGCAAAGACTGCAGATGTAGCAGGTCGAGAAGTTCAGGATCTTGATTCCTGACATTACACTTACCGATCTTCATTAAACATTGACATCTTCATTTTATGTGTGTTTTTGTTGCATTTGGTGATTCTAACAGTTTACAGTGAGGCGCGTCCTTTCATACATATAGGAGTGTCTCCTTCTTAACCCTATACTGTTAAATACCCACAACACTCATGCAAAACCTCCCGAATAAATAAAGAGTTCTCCACTAACTCTCCATGTGCTGATATCTGCCGTAATGAGTAAAAAAACAATGCCCTTCACAGAAGTCTGTGAAGAAACACTGAAACAATAAAAAGATCTTATCTGGCCTCATGCAGGGGAACGACAATGCAAGCAGCATTTATAGTGCATCACCGTTATATACAGAGAAGACAAAACATCTGAGATCACATTAAAAGTCTGTGATCCCAATCTGAATCTGAAAACAAATAATTCAGCAGACAATAAGGGTAATAGTCACGAAGAAGTATGAAGTTTAATATAAATATCAAGTTATCAAAGCTAATGTTCAGTGGTGTGAGAACAGGAATAAAGTGCATAGATGGTTGAGAATTCACATGCATCACATGAGTGTTTTACACTATCAAAGTTCAAGGCAGAGTCGCAGCTGCCCAACTCTCAGAAAGATAAAAAAACAGTGTCAAGATCAGTTGGAGAGAAGCTGAGAAACTTTTTCCACACAGGAGGTCATGTCACATCTTTTATTTATATCTGCTGCTATGATGTCTGTTTACACCTTAAATAAATATCACAGGGTGTTCGTAAACAACAACGTCAAAGTGCAGAGACAAAATCGCTCTTAAAACACATTGTTCTCTTAAAATTCCCAAAACATAAGATTACTTATAGACCCTTGTGTCTGGATATTTTAATTATTTTTGTTTGGTCAAAGAATAACACCTTATGGGGTATTTAAACATTTGTTAGTAAGAGGTTATAACATTTTTGCTTATTGAAGTTTTGTATTATTTAATATATTTTTGGTAAAGTCATCTTTAAGTGATCAATATTCAGTATGTTTTAATAAGGGTACATCTGAAGTTCCATCTGGTAGATAATGACAACAATGTATAGTATCAAGAAATGATAAACCTTTTAAATTTAATTTAACTTACAATATAACTAAAGAATGTTTATTATTATTACATCTGAGCGAGGACTGGCAGCCTTCAGCAGTTTTGGGGGTTGCATCAATGATTTGCAGCAAACCAAATCCATGAAGAAGGCGGATCAAACCCAGTATAAATACTTCACGATCAATACACACAATACTTTACTTGATCTGCTTCCTTGATCCCAGCTTCTGTGGAGATTCACACACAACTCATCCTGACACAGACATCATGGTAAATCCCATTCACAGCTATAACTGAATCACATCAATTCTGACATGCACACAACACATGCAGTGCTTTGTTACTCAGGTTTATGTGTGTTTGTGTTGTATTTTGTGATTCTAGTTCACAGCATCTTTGAGTGGCGTCCTGTTGCTCTTTCTGCTGCATCACTCGACACTGAAGAGTGTGGATGGACAGAACATCGACAGTAACACTCTTGCTCGTGTCATCACCTTCTTTGAGCAGAAGTAGGTTTTGGCGTTATACAGCCCATCCGTTTGCGTAGATCAAAAACAAAAGAAGTTAAATTTCAGTGATCTGTAAACGTACTAATTTTTGCTCTAAAAACTGTTGTTTAATGTCTTTCAGCTACAAGATAGTTAATGAACATAAACAGGAACTTCAATACGCTGTAGCCATCAACGTACCGACGGCTCAGTGTGAAGCTGGATTCCAGCCTTCAAAGGACAACTTTCTAACTAATGAGAATCCAACAGATGTAAAACGTGACATTGTTAATAAGCAATACCCTGTTTATAAAGGTACAGAGCTCATAGCAGCAGGAGTTAAGAAAGTTAGTCAATCGAACTTCATTCACTCTGAGCGTCTCCTGCTTAACCCTACTGTAGAAATACCCACAACACCCATGCAAAACCTTCTGAATACAAGAGTAGACAGCTGTACTATTCTCTTCAGCCTTAACTCTCCATGTTCTAAAACCTGCCTTAATGTGAACAGCCCAAATAAGATCCTTCCCGGCCTTGCAAACTGGAGTGCACATAAAAGCATTAAAGCGCTTGTCTTTAAACACGTCTTCACAGGTGAAGGATCGACAGATATTTTAAGAGAAGCACTGCAGAGGATTGCAGACAATGTTCCTCTATATCGCTGTGTGAACAACGATGAGTGTTTCTCCTGTGGTGGGAGAAATAATCTTCCCATTGATGAGAAATGTCTTACAAAGTAAAGGATGTTAACTCCTGGCTGAGGCATTGCTTTATTTCTGTCTTACTTCGCCCACTTTAAAGTTGGAAAAAATGCAATATTTTAAGACTTACAATATGCTTGCTTGGTGCTTTAACAAATAGTATATTCAAAACAATTTTAATAAATCTTTTTGGCAAACTTTGAGCTTCTGTCTGAAGATGTGATGACTACAATCCAAAATGCATGAACACGCACATTTTTCATGCTATAAATCAAGACAATGCAAAGACTCCCACTGTTAAAACCATATGTCTTATTTACTTTGCCTATAAACATTTTTACATGAGGACATCGCAGATGCTGTAGCTGACTTCTGGGGAAATTGTTTACCGTAGTTGCGCTTTATTAGAAATGCCTATACGGTGCCCCTGAACACATGTAAACCTTTGGTGGGGGTGTTGTTGTGAAATGCTCTAAAAAATGAAGTATGAGCATTTTGTAAACATGTCTTTGATTATCAGAGGATTACCATGAATACAAAAGGGGTCCATTGTGACCCCCAGTATAGAAGACTCCCATTCAGAGAAGATGCACTGCAGACAAGAGACTAAAGCAAACGCAAACTGATCACAATAAATACAGTATAATGATCCTGCCTTCAAGAGTTGAGTAGTTTAACTTATTTGCAAATGCAAACTATTTTGTGATGCGAACACTGGATTTAAAACTCAAGGATTTTTTGTTTTCTAAAATTTAATCCAGTCGGTACGATCAAACACTCCTGGATCCAGCTGTGTATCCATAAAGAGCAAGTGGTCTTTGGATGCTCCACCAAACCTCCAGGATGAAGATATTAACACTACGCAGGTGACACAGCAGATGCACAATTTTCTTTTCTAGCGTCCTAAAAGAAAAGGCAAAAGGACATCAAGCGGAGTCCCTACAACCCTCTAAACTGTTATAAAATGCACTGTAGCCCACTGCTTCACAGGGATTATTGCTTTTATAAAACGGTTATTCCATATGCGTAGCAAGGCCAAAAAACACAAACGCAACAGTGGCACAGTAATACTTAGGCTTGATTATTTATGATTCATTAACATCATTTTTATGAAAAGAGAAACGAATATATCATATAAATTATAATATATAATTTATGAAATGGACAGCTCTAGATTTTGTTCCTAATCTCTCTGCAGGCTGTCATACTGTGATGTCACAGAAGGGGGCGGTGCTGCTGTGGCTTCAGCTCTCAGACTAAACCCCGCCCACCTCAGAGAAAGGGAACTGTCCAGGAACAAACTAGATTCAGCAAAGAAGCTGCTTACTGCCCTACAAGAGCATTCAGATTATAAACTGGAAAAACTCAGATAGATGAGGCATGGAACTGTATTTAACTACAAATATATTTAAAAATGATAATAATTGTCATCAAACATTCTTATTAGGGGGGATACTGATGAAATTAAGTTCAGCATTCAAATATTATTGTGTGTCAAAGCATTTAGTACGCAAATAATAAACATTTAAAAACAGATTTTTTTATAGTTCGCAGTAAAGTTTTTTAAAAGAAACATCATGTCATTCTTCACTGGTGCCATATATGAAGCATTCGTTGTTTCAAAATGAACCATTTACTACATATTCTTGTTTCATTTTGTACTGAATGCAAAGGTCATAAATTTGATCCCATATGGTAAAGAATCTGTAAATATTTAGATAAAATGTACTGTAAATTGCTTATCTAGCACTTGTTAAATATGTGCTGCCTGAACACGATGTCAACAAAACAATTTGAGGTAACTCTTTAGAATAATGGTCCGTTGTTAACAAGTAACTATGCAGAAAGTAATAGGCAGTACTACATGAAATATATCTCTATGGATAGGCTATATACGTAGAATATATCCATTCATGTTTTGGTATTTGGCTTTTGGTATTTGTATTTATTCATAAATTAGTTTCCACAAACAACCTATTTTTTCACTTTATGTACGTTAATGTTGAGATTAGTAATTAATTGTTTTTTCTTTATTAATTGGTCATAGTTCGCAAGTAGTTGTCAATGATGGCATTTTTCTTTAGTAATTATCAAATACCAAATAAGGAACTACCTTTGTCCTAAATTAGCTATTACTTACTGCTTAGTTAATCTTGCTTCTATATTAGTTAATAGTATTAAGGTAAGTGTTAATGTAGTGCTGCCTATTACTTTCTGCATAGTTACTTGTTAACAACGGACCATTATTCTAAAGTGTTACCCAATTTGAGATTAGACTTTATTTTTGCAAGGCAGATTTCACGAGTTTATGAGTTTGTGGATGTGGAAACAGTTTTGGTTTGCTGTCTGTGACAGCCTTTAAAGGTGACCCATTCATTCATTCAGGAGCTCAACAAGAATCCAACCAGCAAGCCTGAACCTGAACCTTGAACCTGAATCTTAATTTTATGTGTGTTTGTGTTAGAATCACAAAATAGAACACTTGAAACAATGAAAAGATCATATCTGGCCTCATGAAGGGGAACTACACTATGCAAGGAGCATTTAAATGCATCACCGTTATATACAGAGAAGACAAAACATCTGAGATTACTTTGAAAATGGGATTCAAATTTGAATCTGAAAACAAATAATTCAGCAGACAATAGTGATGATTAAGTCGTGAAGTATGAAGTTTAATATAAATATCAAGTTATCAAAGCTAAAGTTCAGTGGTGAGAGAACATGCATGCCATGAGCAAATAAACTGGGGGTTTTACACTATTAAAGTGCAAGGCAGAGTCCCAGCTGCCCAACTCTCAGAAACATAAATAAACAGTGTCAAGATTAGTTGGAGAGTGAGTAGCTTCTTCCACACAAGAGTTCATCTCACATCTTTTATGTCTATTGCTATGATGTTTCTTTCACACCTTAAATAAATATCACAGGGTGTCGTAAACAACAATGTCAAAGTGCAGAGACAAAATCTCTCTTAAAACACTTTGTTCTCTTAAAATTCTCAAAGCATAAGATTACCTATAATCCCTTGCGCCTGGATGTTTTAATTACTTTTATTTGGTCAAAGAATAATAACTGGGGCATTTAAACAATCGTATAAGGAGTAGTGCAACACCAAAATGAAAATTTTGTCATCATTTATCTGTCCTCTTGACATTTCAAACCTGTAGGCCTATGACTTTCTATCTTTTGCAAAAACAAAAGATATTTTGAAGAATGTTGTTAACCACAAACCGTCGGTCCCCATTGACTGCTATTGTGTGGACACAACACCAATGCAAGTCAATGGGGACCAGCTGTTTTCTGTTACAAACATTTTTCAAAATATCTGCTTTTCTGTTCTGCAGAAGAAAGAAAGTCATGCAGGTTTGAAATGACAAGGGGTGAGTAAATCATGACAAAATTTTCATTTTGAAAAAATAGGTTCACACACTAATCAGCATAGTTCTAAAAGTAATTTAATATTAAAAACAACTTTAGATACTGCATATACTATTTTATGGAGTCATGGTTTCATGCAGCAGCGTTAAATCAACAATTACTTGTAAACCAGCAAAGGGAAATGTTTACGTTCAGTATCTTATGCCACATAGCCATGAGAGATACAGTAAATATTCTTCTGTTGTTGATACTTAACTTGTGTTAGTTAAACAATTACAATATTCAGATTTAAACTGTAGCTATACTGCCTAAAACCTGCCTAATCATTCACACGTACAAAAACATGAGGAGCTATTATAAGTGTTTTCTCACTTTCACATGAACAGAAATGTTAGTGCTCGTACATTGTCTGTCTTTGTGCCATTCTGTTTGTAAAATTGTACGTCGTTTTGGATAATGGGTTCCGCCAAATGTGTTAATGTCATGTAAATGTTTATGGATGTTCACATTTAGACGGTCACGTGACATGACTCATGTGGGGTTGGCTCTGGACAAGTAACTCCCATCTTTCATTATCATAGAGAAAACTCATCTTCTAACATTTCTAAAAACTTTGCAACATCATTATGGTAACTTCCTAAAACTAATTTACTTTGATTAAATTTTGGATTTTCACATTCACAAGTTACATGACTATTCTACAGACATGATTAGTGTTTCACATTCAGAGAACCTTTAAACATGTTTAAGCCGCAGACAATAAATATGGAAATTTCCTTTCAATTTCTATAACACAGGTTATGCATGTAAGTAGTTACCCAGTTGCACCCCTAGGTGGGAATATAGTGCGATTTGTATTGTATTTAGATGTTAACAATTTATACATTTTTGTCCCTGGCAAGAAGTGGGAGTGTTGCAATAGGAGAGGAGCGTCACGGTGTAGCACGCGCTGCTTTAGTTAGACTTCAGCTTTTTTCTGTGAATTTTTGTTTTGGCTTTTGTTTTTTCGGCGTTTGATGAACAGCCACAAGAGACCACATATGGACATCATGCGTAAAACATTAAGCACTAGCCAGACAGGTTTAAAACTAAATGTTTTTTGCTGTTCGTTGGGGGAAACTTTTGGTCACTAATAATTTGTAGTGACTTGTAACACGTGATATTTCGACAAGACTGCCAGGGAAAAGTATGAGCAGTATGTGTCGAATCATGTAGTGGTTGCACAGGGATATGACAATGAAATATCTATGATCATTCTGCAAGACAGAATTATGCCCACGTACAAGTTTTTGTGCCCACATAATCTTAGTGTGGCAAATAGTTTTGGTTTGCTGTCCGATAAAACCTCAAAATGAAACCCATTCCTTTATCCTCACATTTGGATGAATATAAAACAGGGTATGACTTTCACAAAAAGGCTTCATTTCAATGAGGAAAGAACAGCTGTTAAAGAGAGGTTATCTACAGTAAGAGACAGATATTTGCAAGTTTGGCTGTAGCAGAAAGTTTTCTTTAAATAGGAAAATGTTTTCTTTTCATTGGAATTGCAACTAACTTTTTGTCAGGACTCAGGAGCTTCTCGTCACATCTACTAATATATATATATTTTACCAATTAAGAATTTAAAAACATTCCATATCTTTTGACTTTCTTAGTTACTTTTGTCTGTTTTTTTACTTGGTCCAAGATTGCCTCTCTATTTGGGCACTTTAAATATGCACTGCAGCAAACATCAGTACTTGATAATAAAACGTTTCATTCTACTATCAAAGTTGTATATCACATTGTTTTCGACTTGTGGACCAGCTCTTATGCAAATAGGATTGATAGAGTACTTTTAATCTTTTATGCGGTTTGTATAACTATAAATGACTTTTAATATACATTTTATATCCACTTTGATAGTGTTGAATCTGTTGATGGACAACATCAAATACTCTTTGCTAATGATATTCCTACAATATAGAAAGTTCATTGGTTTAGAATCAAAAGATTGAAAGTACTCTATCTGTCAGGGACCACAGGGAAATAACCCAAATGCAGGCAGCGGTACGGGGTAACAAAGAAACTTTTAATAATAAAGAACAAAAATACCCACGATGGGGGACAGACAAGGTTACTAAAAGTATATCAAAAAGGTAAACCAAAAACTTCCCACGTGGGGAAAAACCGGATAGAAACAAAAACTAAACTAGACAGGATATTGCGACACTAGACTTAGGGTAGATAACAACAAGGGGAAATACAAACAGGTAAGCACAAGATAACTCTAGGCAAGGCACGAGAAACACTCACACGGAGAGATACAAAACGAACCAACACAGGACAGCAAACACAAGGACATTAAATAGGGAGACTAACAAAGGAAGATAACAATGGGCAGGTGTGGGTAATGAGACACGGGTGGAAAGCTATACGAGGAACGAGAGGGACGGGGCCAAAGACGGGACCGGAGAGAACGAATATTAAGTCATGATCAACATTAATATGTTTCTCTCCACACAAAACCAAAGGCTTTGTCATGACTCTGCCACAAGACCAAGAAAGACATGACATGATGAGGCAGAGTCATGACACTATCAATCCTTTTTGCATAATTTGCAAGTTGTTATATGAATCAAATTATTTGCAAATGTTGAACCATTTCACTGAACCCCGCCTTCATTTTTGCATAAAGGCAGAATAAATATGATTATTTTCCTTCTCTCAATCACCACTGTCTGAATAGGACCCAACTTTCCACATCGCATCTTCTCTAACAAGCATCATGGTAGGTAACAGCTCTACATCTGCCTGTTAATCTCTTTGTGGATGTTTATTCGTCATATTCTTATTGTGACCCGATTGCATTCTGATGTTGAGGTAAGGTTATTATAATTTTTTGTCTTCCAGAAACAACATTCAGTAGTGTTATACTCATATTGGGACCACATTAGTAAAACCTCTTTGAATGTTCTGATCTATTACCTCATTATCCATTTGCTGATTGCAAAGTAATTACTCATGTTACGTGTAAATATCATAAACATGAAAGCTGACACAGTAGAACTGCTGAGTTTCTCAGCTACAGGTGACCTTCCTGTCAAAAAGGCATAGTAGTGACACTCAAAACTAACTTCTGACTTTTGTGTAAAACCATCTACACATCAATAATAATAAATGCTGATGTGAAAAACTATTGACACTACTCTAAGCCCCAATTTACAACTGTTACTGGCCAGTTTAGCAACTGACAAGTACTCATTTTTTCTATTACGAGTATTTCCCCAAAACTACAGTACATTGTTACTAACAGTGACAAAAGTACCCAGAGAGGATACATAGTTTTGTCCATTGCAAAAGTTTATAATATAAACTGTTTCAGGCCTTACTCCCATATGAATATATTTAACTTCTGAATTAAAATTTGAAAACCTCGATGTTATTTGATTAGAACCCTTTATAATATTACATTTTGTCCACACTGGATGCGGTGCGACACGACTCGACAATCCCATAAGAACAAGCGATGTGTCTTGTCGTGTCGCACCGTGTCCGGTGTAGACACCGTGTAACAGTAGACTATTCTATACTGATGCTACGAGTTGTACTCACGATGGGTTTCCTACAAAATGGCCTCCCTGCAAATGCAAAAAATGACAATTTGAACACTTACTAAAATTATAGTAAGTGTTCAAATTGAAATTACATAGTAGCTGAGAACATTTGAGAACAATTGTTTTTGGGTTTCACAAATAGTGGTGCATGCTTCTAGACTCTTCTCATTTAGCATATTCATGGAATATTTTGTATAAATATGTGTTTAATCCTTGGTAAATTCAAAGGTTTTTATCTTCATTGTTGGAAGTATCATACTGGTCTGTATTTCTTTCACTTTTTTACTTGGCTGTTTTGCTGATAAATTGAAACTATTGATAATTTTGCATTTATGGTCTGTTAGGGGTGCACTGTGCTGTTGCTCCCTCTTGTGATCTCTC
The DNA here is from genome assembly GCF_024868665.1 of Triplophysa rosa. Classification (NCBI taxonomy): domain Eukaryota; kingdom Metazoa; phylum Chordata; class Actinopteri; order Cypriniformes; family Nemacheilidae; genus Triplophysa; species Triplophysa rosa. The sequence goes on along the minus strand of NC_079903.1, from coordinate 19,193,298 downwards.
TGCTTCCTGGCTGCCTGCCTGATGATACTGTGGACATTACAACTCTTTCTAAGATTCAAAACTATATTCACTACAGGCAAGTATACATACAGTGGCGGAGCCAGAGGGGGATGGATCCAAGGTCACCCTAAAATTTGATTCAGCAATAAAATAATTCATAAACGCTTCTCAGCTTGTTTTGTAGCGTGTAAAAAGTGTTAATGTATTCTGATATCTGAAAGTAATTAAGATTTCAACGACAAGGGCAATAATCAGCATCAATGAATTAGTTTTAATCTTGCAGTCCTATGGAATGAGTATATGTTTTATCATGCTGCTCTGATCCACATCAGTTTAAAGACACCTCTGGTGCTGCTTTGTTTCTGTTTAAATTAAACAAGTAATCAGGGTTAAACTATGTTTTCAACATTTTCATTATTTATATTTTATAATTTATTTCATATTTAGAATTACATTAATCTCATTACGCTGTGCAATTGTTTTGTATACATATGTCACATTTGTGACAAACTCTGTGTAGTAAATTAACACTTGTACCTCTAATAAGCAAACCTAGGATTTATTTATTTATAATTCGATGCCAGGTCAGAGTTACACACACATTTTCTATCATGGTCTGTGGACCCCCTGAAGTAGCCACCCCCTGGTCACCCCATATATAAAACTCTAGCTCCACCACTGTATAGATTTTTATACCACTTCTCAGCGTTCACTATAAAAAAGTATAATGAATTTAAACTTACAATTTAAAATCTTGGCGAGTGATGAGTTGCTGTAACCTATAAAAATGATGTTAAATTAATGTCAAAAATTAATGTCAAAACTGCTTTTCAATGTTTGCATCAACTTAAAGGGATACTTCACCCAAAAATTAAAATTCTGTCATCATTTACTCCCCTTCAAGTTGTTCCAAATCTGAATAAATTTATTTGCTCTGATGAACACAGAGAAAGATATTTGGAAGAATGCTCATAACCAGACAGGTTTTGCCCCCCATTGACTCCCATAGTAGGAAAAAATACAATGGTAGTCAAAAGTGCCCCAGAACTGTTTGCTGTCCTACATTCTTCAAAATGTCTTTTGTGTTGAACAGAACACAAAAATATAAAGTAATGTTTCCTACTATGGGAGTCAATGGGGGGCAAAATCTGTCTGGTTATAAGCATTCTACCAAATATCTTTCTCTGTGTTCATCAGAATAAAAATTGAACAACTTTTAAATGATGACAGAATTTAAATTTTTGGGTGAAGTATCACTTTAATATGAACAAATATAACGTACACATATTTCCACTCTTAAAGACAGTTCTGTCATACATTTCTGATTTGTGATTTCTATTTACTTACATAATTGTTTTTTCAGTTATGAAAAAGGTGAGCAGTTTGCAGTAGCCATCAATGTCCCAAAGGAACAATGTAAGGATGGTTATGACGAGTCATCCTTTCTCAAAGATGACAAAGGGGAAGACGTGAAACCTGTGATAGGGAAGAATAACAATAACATCTATAACGGTAAAGAGCTTATTGCAGCAGGTACTACTAAAGATGGACATTCAGAGTTTCTGCTGATGGCCGATAATGGAGGAATATCAGCCTTGGAATCCTTGTTGAAAAAAAGAGAGGCCGGTTGTGTGATTTTCTACACCTTACTCTCTCCCTGCATTGATGGCTGTCTTCAAAATGAAAATATTCTATCAGGTCTTGAGAAATTGAAAGAATTCACAGGGATTAAAGCTTTTGTTTATACTCATATATATGATGAAGACAAAAACAAAAATTATCTACAAAATGAACTAATGAAAATTGCTGATTATGTGCCACTTTACAGGTGTGGCCCGAGAGTGGGAAACACATGTGTCCAATGTGGAAGTCCAGGCATAGATAGCTCCAATTTCTTTCCACAGCTTTGTTTCCACTGATCTATATAAAAGACTGGATTGTGCCTATAACGCTAAACCAACAGCAGGAGGTGAAGCAACTGGAAGCGTTCGCGCTGCCATCTTGGTATGTCCAACTGACAGAGAGCATCATTGACTTAGTCAATATGACGATCTGAAATAGCCCGTTTTTCAGCTTATTAGGCACGCAATACGTTTTTAGTTCACGTGTGTTTAAGTTAGTTGTTACTTCTGATGTTTTTCCAATGTTTATTTTTATTTTGGGCAGAATAGCGACGTGTGTAGAATGTGTATTGCACACTGTTGTAATGGCAAATGTGTAAATGTTTAGAAATAAAGCTTCATGACTTAAAAAACATATGCAGCCTGTATTTATCCATATTTAAATTTCAGAATAAGCACATTTGTCACATGTTAAGGTGTCTCGTGAGTCTGCTGATCTGATATACGCTACTGTAATGAAAATGAACGCAAGTCACTCTATATCTAATAAGACAGGAAAATCCCTGACTTTAAATAATTAACCATTTACATGCTTAAGACATTTGCGTTGTAAAAATGTACTATTAGACTTTAGATGTAAAAACAGGGACTGGTAAGTTACTGTTTTATCATTAATAAGTGATAACTCGCTATTAATTTAATAGAACGTTTGGGCATACCAACATGGCGGCGCGGTAGCTTCAGTGTAATGACGTCAGTAGCAATCCAGTCATTTATTTAGATCAGTGGTTTTACCCCTTAATGTTTTACATTTCAAAAACAGAAAGCAAGACATGCAAATCATATAAACTTTTATTTCTTACTTTGCCACAACAACAAGTGTCATACAACATTAAATGTATTAATGTATGTATTAAAATGCATTTCTTGATAAGAAATAGGCTCTGCCATTGTTTTAGGAATAATTGGTTGTAAAGTTGCAGGCCATGATCTTCACAGATTCCCAGTACTTTATAGCAAATCTTTTAAGTTTACCTATCAAATACCTAAAAAAAAGATAATGTATGAAGTATGTCAGTGCAAGCTGATTTCAGTTAAGACAGCTACTGTATATAATTTATTTTAGTCTAAGACTAGTCTTAAGCCTTGTATGGGAACCACCCTTGAAGAAAGTACATGACAGAGTTACAGCTGCTCAACTCTGTTTAAAAAAGTGTCAAGATCAGTTCTACGAAGACCGAGTACATCTGAATTGAGTGGTTTTGCAATTCCAATAGCAGTTTCACGCAGTCATTTCTCACATCAATGAGGATGTGTAGCACTGTACAGCATAATTTGATGTGTTTACAGAATTTCAACTGAAAAAATGCAGATAGAGTGAGACATATCGAACTTGTGAATCAAAGAAGATTTTTTTTGTAAATGAGTAGATTTAGGGGATAATAGAAAGCAATACAAACCATGAACATTTTGTTCTTTAAGGGATACTTTATCTATTGTTGTGTAGTTAGAAAAAAAAAGGCCATGGGCTCTATTTAACAGGAAGATCCCTCTTCAATTTCTGGTTGGGGAGACTTAAAGATGAGGTACACACAGTAGTTAGATCAAATTTATTACGATTATTTCCGGAAAAAGAGGAGAGCCTGCAGGGGGGGGGGGTGGAACCACAGCACAAGCACACAATACATTATTGGTTGATTCACTATAAGTTTGTGTTGTTTACATTATGCATGTACACGCCGATTGCCAACACTAGTCTCAGTCTCAGCCTCAACTTAACTATACATTAAATATAAACGGGTTTGTCATGGTACTGTTTTATTGTTTATGGATGATTTGTTAGGAATAAAAATGAGCAAATATTTTGAGCATGATTTTGTTAAAAGAAAATTTAAGATGTGAAGATCAAAAATGTTGTCAAAAGTTTATTAGCTAGGTGGAGAAAATATTCATTCCTAAATAATACAAATAGCATATTCTCCCACTTACCCCGATTATGACATTTAGAATATTGCTGCAAAAAAAGGGAAGATTTCCTTTATCCAGCAATCTCATAACGTGGCATTTAATTGCATGGTGGCATATATTTCAATTTTAAATAATTTTACAGGAATTCTCTTATCCCTATCTTGAAACGCACGTTTCTTAGTTTTTTTTTATAATTGTGACGACACTTTCCATCAAATCCCCTTAACATTTCCCCTGGTGTGGGGTGATGGCAGGTGAAAATGATCTTTTTCGAGTGTAAGCGGTGGCCCCTTCTGTTGTGAGGACCGTTTCAATTGAAACATAGCAAAGGCCTCTACTCTTACCAAGGACCAATTCCTTCATCCTCACATTTGGATGAATATATACAGGATATTGATATTATTTAAAGTCTTTCACAACTTCATTACAAAAGAGACGGAAAAGGAAAGAACAGCGGTTAAACAGGTTATCTGCAGTAAGAATCAGATAGTCATGCAGGTTTAACTGAAGTAAACAGAAAGCTTTCTTTAAATAGGAAAATCTTTATTTATCATTCAAATGTCCAACTTATCAGGAACTCTCTTCACACCTGTACTAATATTTTCTTTTGGATTAAAACCTTTCTGATGTTGCAATTTTTACTTTCTCAGTTCCTTTAGCTTTTGCCAAAAAATGCCTCTTTTTCTATTGAAAATCTACAAATATAATTTGTTCATAGATGGTCTGTGGGTCAAGTCAAAGTTTTACAATGCAGCAAACATCAGTATTATTAATCTTTTTTTCTTCTACAAGGGCCACTCCCCTTGGATCTCGCATCACGGCACCAAACGAGTGCAAGCTCATATAAGATACTTTTCATAACATTTCCTGCTGTGAAAAAACTTTAAAGTCTGTTTTTATGTTTTCACACAAGGTAGCTCTGCACTTCTCTAACTGGAAGCATCTTGTGCATGCAGTAAAATTGCGTCTGTCCATGAGGTCAGGATTGATCGATCTCTCTCGAGTCAAAGCCATTGAACACCGAATTTGGTGACCATCGAATTATGAGACCTTGTGACTAGTAGTAAGCACTGTTGTCATCCTAAACCTAAACCTAACCGTCAGTACACCGTCTATACTCACAAATGATTCCTACTCTGCCCTGTCTTATAAAAACCTGTTTTACTCCTATCAGAACATACATACAGTTTCCAACATAAATGCTGTTTTTGAAGATTAGTTCTGGTATCTGGAATGAAGATTCTCGCTTTCAAATCTTTTAGTATGTGCGTGACTGAGATTTTAAATATGATAATCTGTCAAGATTCTCCTTTTGTGTGTGCTGATCAACCAGTAGTCATACAACACATAGCTTACTAGACTGCAGCTGTGTCTCGTTTCGGAAGGCAGCCTCCTCATGTCCTCCGGAGGTTGCATCCTCTAAAGAATGCGGTATAAGGAGGGTCCTCAACTTAGAATTAAATGAGACGTCCTTTGTTGGAAGAAAAGGAAACAGGAAGTATAACGTTCACAACACATTGCGCTTTACCATGTGTCAAATTAATAAAAATGATTTCTAGGTGAATTAAAGAGATGAAAAGTCTACCTCAAACAATGCCAGAAGAGTTCAACAAATGAAAAAAATGATTGTCCTACTGTTTTAAACATTTAAAAATCACTAAACACTTTTAATCCTATTTACTACATCTGTCTACTGAGGAAATAAAATGTAAAAAAAACTGTAAACTGTTTTCATTTAAGCACCACATTGATTGAATGTGAAGCTGCTGCCCGTTTATTCAAATAAAATACGTTGGTTTGTGGCGATGCAAAGAATTCCCATGAAAGAAGGTTGCATTCGAATGGTGCATTTGGAGTGTCCTACTTGCTTTTCTGAAACGAGACAGCCTCAATGACGTATGCCGCCGTCAAATGCGACCTCCGGAGGACGAGACACAGCTTTTATTCTAAATTCCCTTTCTTAGCTCCTCATCAGCTGATCAACTGTGCCATATAAAACCCATCCCCAGCTCCTCCGTATTTGACTACATCTGTCAGGTCATTTTAATTATTAAGAAACACGAAAATAACAAAACAGCTTAAATTTGTACAGGTGTACGAGGCGGAAAGCTTGCAGCGATGCAGTTGGGTGTGGCACAATTGACAACAAATTATACAACATAAACAACAATAAATATGCAAAATGCAAAAAATAGACATTCTTATAAGACAGGCTTACGTTTTATTGCAGTATTCATTAGGACACTTTTAACCTTTACTTTTCAACTGAACACAAGTTACGTAGTTGTACTGCAATAGGTTTTTGTTTCTGTATCTGCACAGCAAAAATATGTTGGGAGATTTAACACTTGTGTTAAAACACTTTTCACATGAACATACAGGTTCATCTTTGATAGCGTTAAATCAACACTGAACAAAAATGTTGATTATACAGTAGAAACACTGAGTAACTATCATTTTAAACACTCGAGGTGTTAAAAAATGATTACATAAAAGTGTAATGGTGATAAATCCCATGCACCGAGGGTATACTGATTTAATGCTAATTATACGTAAACATTTTTTAATTTTGAAACAAAAATAAATCAGTCTTTCACTGCTTTGAATGTTGCATCACCATAAAAAATCTGAAAATGCTGTAAACATGCCGTATGCTGCAAAAAGTATTCTAGATTCATATATTCTAGATTTTTGGCAATCATTCGGGGTCTCTAGATTTAAAAAAAATGTTTGGTGTTTGTTTGAATGTATAAAACAAAAGCTACACTTAGATCTGAATGAGTCCAACCTTACAATGTGCCATTCAGTCACATGACTCATGTGGGGTGCTGGTTCAGGATAAATACAGTAGGGAGTTCCTCTCACAGTTACAGTTTCTCAGAGAAGTTTTATCTCGACATTTCTAAGGACTGTTGACTTTGTAAAGAGCAACTATTATGGTAAGTAACTAAGTAAAGGCTTAAGCTGGTAGTTTAAATTGCTGTATAGCTTAGTAGCATGTGTATCATCTCTGCAAACTCAGATTTTATTTCATATAAAATTATAAGTAATTAATTGTTATTTTGTTACTTACATATCTTTTTTTTGTATATTGTAGGCATGTCATATGAAGACATTCTTCCTGATCTGCCTGCTTCCTCGGGCCTTTTGCAGTCTGGCTACCATTATACAATTCTTGGACCAAAAGTAGGTTAATATGATGAAGAAACTAATTGTTATTTCAACTACAAACATTACTGTTTAGACACTTACACCGCATCCTAACCAAACGCGATACGATTAGATTCCTGCGACAAGCAATTTGTTTGTCCATACCTAATGCGAAAAAGGGGCGGGCCGCGACGATCAATCACGAAACACAGCCAATCAGAAGAGTTTTTTTTCTGCCCATGCACCGTCTCACGCTGCAGCTGAAGAGTGCTCATATAGAGATGCGTCCTGGGGTGCTTCTCAATTCTTCATTTTGCATCCTCGTTTCCTTTCCTCGCATCTTAGATACACCCCTTCAGGATGCGAGGGAAGGGAGTAAGGAAAAGACGCGAGGACAGAGGAATTAAAACAATTATAATGGCGTATCCCAGTCTATTTAGCGTCATTTCAAAGCGTCGTCCATTAATGATGACTCTATACATTGCACATTGAAAATATTAAAAAAAGTTAAATACATACTTTAGGCAGATGTCATAATCCCCATTACTATAAAATAAGTTAAAAACATGCCTAAAAGTGGTCAGAAATGTATTTAAGGTATGTCAAATACCTTTCCTCGCCTCCTCTTGGTGCAATTAGAGAATTGAGATGTCTGAGCTCGATCGGTTTCCGGGTCATAGGATGGATGACGGAGGAGCGAGGAGGCATATTGAGAAGCACCCATATTCTAAATAAGATACCTTATTTACCACGGCGTCGTTAGGTCTGGTTAGGACACGGTGTTAGGCATCATATGCAGTCATATCTGACCTTTAAGGCCATTATTGTTATTAACACTGAAAGAGATGCCAATTGTTTTGAGTCTAACATGTACAGTATTTGAATATATGTTTTCTTTAATTACAAAGTAGGGCAGTATGCAGCAGCCATCAATGTCCCAACTGAACAGTGCAGTCAGAATTTCCAACCATCGGCTGAAAATTTCCTGATAAGTGACCCAAGTGGAAATGTAAAGAATGTTATAATGGGTAATAACAATCCAGTCTACAGAGGCACAGAGCTAATCGCCGCAGGAGTTCAAACACAACCAAATCCAGCTCATTCAGAGTTTCTGCTTCTAAACCCTGTAAATAATTCACCTTTGACAGATTTATTAAATAGGAAAAAGAATGCATGCGTGTTCTACACCCTTAACTCTCCCTGTATGAACACCTGTCTTAATGGATATTACAACATTATACCAGGTATTGATGAATTAAAAAACTATCAGGGAATTAAAGCCTTTGTTTTCAAAAATATATGGACACATGACCAAGGTGAAGCAAACAACGAGAAGCTGAAAGAAAACCTGAAGAAGATTGCTGATCGTGTGACACTTCTGCGCTGCATATAGTTGAAGACAACTACTGTATATGAAACAATGCATGCACCCTTTGTGGAAAGCCAAATTCAAATGAAGAAATAAAAGAAGAATGTTTGTCAGTTTGAAAAACAAACATCAATTAAATGTCTAGGTTGCTTGATTAATTTGGTGAGCCTGCTAAGATGCTTAAAACAGTATGTATGAAAAGTATAAAGTTAAATAAAAACATGAAACACTTTCAATAAAAATCATCTTATTTAATAATGCATTCTATGTATTTTGTGAAATAATTTTGTCTCTCCTTAACTTTTAAAGGTGTCATGAATTAAGAAATCAATTTTAACCTGAGCATTTGTTATATAAAAGCTCATCGTATTCAGTGTTAGAACTGAAGATGTCCTTGTTACTGAAATTACGACTTTTATTGACATCGCTTTATGTGTCCTGATTATGTGTAACCTACGTGTCTAACCAAGTTTACAGAAGGCTCCAACTAAACACGCAGCTTGTCAAACAGACACACAGAAAGGTACATCACAGGGCACACTGCTGTCTTTTGGAACTGTTATCCAATCATAGCAGTGGGCGTTTACTTCCAACGCGAACGTCATAAGTAGATCCCAGACAACAGTATAAAATAATACAAAGGTCATATTTCATGCAACTCAACAGATCTATAAAAATGTCACCGCATTAGAAAGGTTCATGAAATTCTTTAAAATTAAAAAAATTCAGCAACACATTTTGGGGTGGAGTAACACAAAGGGATACTCCACCCAAAAATGAAAATTCTGTCATCATTTAGTCACCCTCATGTAGTTCCAAACCTTATACATTTCTTTGTTCTGTTGATATTTAGAAGACTATTAGCAACTGAGATTTCTGGGTAGTCAAAAATGGTAGTCAAAGGTGCCCCAGAACAGTTTGTTTTCCTAAATTCTTCAAAAAAAAATTTATTTGTGTTTAACAGAACAAAATAAATACAATAATTTTGTAATACCATAATACAAACCATGGTTTTCAATGGTGCCCCAGAAATCTCACTTGCTAACTCAACTCAACTCAACTTTATTTATATAGCGCTTTTTACAATTTTCATTGTTACAAAGCAGCTGTACATGAAACATACTGACTATGAGCACATCAAAGTTATATACCTGTAAAAATAAGAAAAAAAAGGTGAAAACAAGACAGATATACCCAAATACAAACGCTCCACACACAGAATATGCACACGTACTAACACACATAGACACACACACATGGACGGACACATAGACAAGTACGCACGCGCACGCACGCGCACGCACGCGCACACGCACACAACACACAGACACGCATACACGCACAGTGAAAGCACACATTAAAGATAAAGGAGAGAGAAACACAGGTCAAATATTAAACTAAGGGTGTGCAAAGCAGCCGGTATTTGTATCTGTATTTGTATTTGTTGAGGGGGGGAAGTATTTGTATTTGTATTCGAGTAAAATTCAAAATTTAGGCGTAAAAATCCAATTTTTTTGCGTTACACTTCTAATTTACGTTATAGTGTACGTAAACAGTAGTGATGGGAAGTTCGGATCATTTTACTGACTGGGATCTTTGAGTCTCGTTCAGCAAAATGAACGAATCTTTTTTCGAGTCATATCGTTCATTTCGTTCATTTTAGCAAAATACAGGCCCGGATAAAGAATTCAGGGGCCCCTGGGCACAAGTGTCTTGTAGACCCCCCCCCATATGCACGTACGCACAATAAAGTTTTGAAATAGCCTACAGGGTACTACGTGTAGGAAGCACCTCTATCTTATACAGGATTACATTGCCAAGTTACAAACTATGATCACAACCTGAATGACAATATCAGCACCTGTACACATCCTACATCATACAGGATTTACACCACAACAATGCTTTTCTGGACCAGCAGCAACAATATCAAGACATTTCCCTGCATAATGTAACTCACTGGCATTTGCAAGCACACACTGCCTCACCTCTACCTATTAATTCAGTTCTATTAGATTCTTCCATAATTCACACACAAACACGCCGGATTCACAAAACTGTTCTTAAGAGAAAATATAAAAACTTTATTAAGATAAATTATAGGACGTTCTTAAGAATATTCTTAAGTAATATTTTCTTATAAACATTTTAATTTGTCTAAGAATAAAAGGGCAGACTTTGTCATTGATTATACTATAAGAGTAATTTGTCCTTTGGTTAAACTTTGTAAGCACCTCGCGACTCACGTTCTTATGTAAGCGTTTGTGTTAAACGGCATTAACGAATATTATAGGTATACTTACACGAGTCTGTGTAAGTAAACATTTTGCAAAGCACTCTGGATTTTCTAATAACGAAGGCTAAAAATCGGTAAAGTAAGGCAGTTAGACCTGATCAACGTTATATCAAAATTCATTATTGGCGAAGAAACACCACCAAATACATGTAAACAACTCTTACCTTTTGAGATTTTAAAGACAGCCGTGAGGGTATTCTAGCCTATGGATTATATTTACAACAATAAAGCCGTTTTCATTTACATATTTTCAGTTTAGTGACTTTAGTGACTTTAGTGACATTTAACAAATAACCATAAAAAGCGGCGATTTTGGCTACATTCTTTCACACAGCCTCTGTCTAGGTAACCATACATATTTACAGACGAAATGTGTTCATGTTTATACATTCAAACAGTCGATAACAGTGACAGGTTGTTGGAAACGCTGTTTTGTACTTATTTCATTCAGGAGTCACCTGTGGAATGTGCTGCTTCTTCCTTGCCGCTCACTGAGATCTCTGCGCGGGGAAAAGGAGACATTGCGCTCGCGGGACAGCACTGGCGACATTTTCCCACTGAATGAAAGCTTTATCGGAAGGTCGCTGGATATTTCGCTTTGTGCTTCTCCTGAACAAAAGCTGCTAAAGAGCTTGTAAAAGTTACTAAATCAAGAGACAGACTTGCGTACGTTAGAAACACTGTTTTGTGTGCGCACTTGCGTGTGTGCGGGCCAGACAGGCACACGGCAGAATTAATATAGCAAAAACATGGTTATGTTACATTTTCTCCCCCCTTCTTGGACCCCAAGCGCGCATGGGCCCCTGGGCCGGTGCCCATAATGCCCATTGGATAATCCGGCCCTGGCAAAATATAATTAAAATGTTACATGTTACTTTCCTAACACATCTACTACTTATGCAAACGTTGATCACATTACAAACAATACAAAACTATAATGCTATAAGAAACAGAAAAGATTAATTCATTGTTTACCTGGGTCTTTAGTCTATGATTAGCTCACCACACCTCTTATCTGACAAGTCCTCGGGTTTGACTCCTTCGTTCATCACGTGACAGCGTCGTAAGCTAAACCAATGCAGTCAGAGCCGGAAAGAGAATTGATTAGTTCACCTCTCGAGTCTTCGGGTTTGAATCGTTCGTTCTTCTTGAATTCCAGTACAGGACCCATAGAATGTTGCGCAATGCGCATGCGCGACTGAACGAATCACTCCCTAAGACGACTCGGTCTTCCCGAGTCACATTAAAGATTCGTTGAAAATGAACGAATCGTTCAAGAACGACCCATCACTATCTCGCATCTCTCCCGGCGGAGCTCGGGAAGCATAAAAGGAGGAGAAGGACGAGAAATGTGGGACCGGGTTGGACCTGCACGGTTTCAGCGAGTGGGGCTTCCTGGGTCGCGGGTGGTGGGCTCTCCCTGTTCTTCGTGGATGTTTGCTCGGTGGCTTTTGGTCGGGGTCACTGAGTGCAGCTATGACACGTCAGAGGAGATCTGGCCCTCCCGGCTGAGCCTGGATTCTCCCAAGGTTTTTTTTCTCCATTTATTCATCATTGGAGTTTGGGTTCCTTGCCACAGCAGGGCAGTGTTGGCTTGCTCACCGGGAGACTGCATCTATTTATTTATCTATTAGATATGATTTATTAGAATGATCTTGCTTGTTCTATAAACACCATGCACTGTGCTGTGTTTTACCTTTCTGTGTTTTGATGTTTTTCTTATTTGCTCCTGTAAAGCTGCTTTGGAACAATGCACATTGTGAAAAGCACTATATAAATAAATTGAATTGAATTATGGGAACTGTATTGAAAACTAAGGGTGCTTCTCAATGGCACTAACTAAATCCTTGGTGTTTCGAGTCAGACGTGATCACCCAAACGTGTTTTTCGTCAATTTTAACAATCATAGGTAGTTTAGATGGTTAGGGTTAGGGTAAAGGTTTCGTAAGACTTGAAACACAGTGTTTCTTTTGTGGAAGTGTTTCATCCTCTAAACCTGACGCGCATATTATTCTCCTCCCCCTGCACATCCTCACATCTTTAGATCATACTCAAACACGCATAAATGTGATAATTACGCTTTTTTTGTAAATGTATATCTATTTCAGACAGTATAGTTAATATTCATAAAGTTAATATATTAATATAGTTAATATTTATGTATAACATATATTTGATAAACCATATATACATTTCTGACCACTTTTACGCATGTTTTTAACTTATTTTATTGTAGTGGTGATTATGAAACCTGCCTAAAGTATGTTTTTAACTTTATTTTTTATATTTTAAATGTGCAATGTGTACAGTCATCATTAATTGACGTCGCTTTGAATTGACCCTAAAGGGAGCGAGGATATGCCATTTCACTTATTTTAATTCCTCCGTCCTCGCTTGTTTTCCTTGTTCCCTTCCCTCGCCTCCTGAAGGGGTGGAGCTAAGACGCGAGGAAAGGAAACGAGGAGGCACAAATAAGAATTGAGAAGCACCCTAAAAGTCTGTGTAATGTCTGTAGTGCCCTCTGGTGGAGCTCGAGGGCACTCCTGATGATCATAACATATTCTCTGAATATACACCAACATACATGTACATATGTCATTCTGTACCTGAATAAATGTTATAACAGTTATTAAATATCAAAGGTAAGTATTATCACGAGCAAAAAAGTTACTGAATATGTCCACATGTTTGCTTGCTTCCTTTTATGGACTTTAGCTTTAGGTGTGACATCCGACTGTCTCGCAGGGTATAAATACAGTGTGCCTTTACTTCCTCTTGTCTTCTCAGTGCAGAACCTTCTGTATGTCAGATGACCTTCTTGCAAGAATAAATGATCAAAGACAATTCTTGGTTGGTTTGCATTTCACCCTCACCCGTAATAGGTTAGATATAATTAAAATATAAAAATCATTTCTGAACATACAGTTTCAAGACAAAAGATACAATGGTAAGTCACATTCAAGAATATTTAATAATTATCATTTCTTTATTACTGTTGTTTCTTGTATTATTTTGTAAGAAGTGCTATCTAATAAAATAAATAACACCACAATCAAAATGATCAATAATATAACTCAGTAAAAACATTTAATGAAAAGTCTTTGTGATGATAAGTGTATCAACGGGCGTGTGTATGTGGCCTTGTTTTTATATCACGGTGGGGACCTAAACCTGAATGCACACCAACACATGGACTCGTGTAACCGTGGGGACCAAAATTGAGATCCCGATGGGCAGAAAAGCGTATATATAAATCGTACAGAACAATATTTTTTTAAATCTAAATATCCAAAAAGTTTTCTATGATCTTTAGGTTTAGGGGTTGGGTTAGGTGTTGGGGATAAAATATACAGTTTGTACAGTATAAAAATCATTACGCCTATGGACTGTCCCCACGGAGATAATAAACCAGACGTGTGTGTCTGTGTTATATTTTGTGTCTCTGCAGAAGTTCATTGTGTGTCTGAGTGGTCTTCTGCTGATCTTTCTGCTTCCTCATTGGACACAAAGTTTGGAGAATGAAGCAGTGGACAAGGAAACTCTCGCCAAGATTATAAACTTCTTTGAGCAGAAGTAAGTATGCAATGAGAAAAACAAAAAGATTTGCCAATAGTTTATTAATGGTAATGTGTAATTAAATCATTAGTCATCTTGATGTAACTATAATTTTCAAGTGATATGAGGGTGCTTAATGTTTTCCAGCTATAAGAGAGTTGATGCTGATGGTCAGCCCCGTCAGTACGCGACAGCCATCAACGTACCAAAAGCTCAATGTCAAGCCAGCTTTAATCCTTCACAGAAAAACTTTCTGACTCAGGAAGAGGCACAAAATGTAAAAAATGTCATTGGCGATGAGTCCACTGCACTTTACCAGGGTAAACAGCTTATAGCGGCAGGAAATAGAGAAAAAATAATAAAAAAAAATAAAAAAATACTAATTCATTCTGAGTCTCTCTTACTAAACCCCCCTGACAATTCACCCATGACAAAACTCTTAAACAAAAATAAACAAGACTGCAGTATTTTCTATACCTTTAACTCTCCGTGTGTTGATACGTGTCTCAAAGAGCAAGGCCCATATAGCATCCTCAAAGCTCTTGATAGCTGGAGCAAACACAGTGGAATTAAAGCTTTTGTTTTTAAAGAGTTCTGGAAGTTTGACAAAGAAAAAGATCTTAAGAGCAAATTTAAGCTTGTTGCATCACGTGTGCCTCTTTATCGCTGTGTGAGTGAGACCGAGTGCCATGCTTGTAAAGGAGAAGGAAACACCCCCATCGATGAGAACTGTCTCCCACCAAAAACAAACAGGCCATGAGTTATCGTGATGGGTGAAGTGCATTGGCGATGGTACTAAAATGTCATGATTATGCTTAGATCATCAAATGATTGTAATTGTAATTGAAAAGTAATATAAAACAACGTAATTTTCACTGCATTGAATTACGATGAAAAACAACAGGGAAGTGCACACTGTGCACAACCTATTTCCCTCACTTTGTACTATAGAGACCTATTCATGTTAAACAATGACTTTTGTATCATTTAATGTACCTGAAATTAAAAATAACCTTGATGTTTTGTGTGGACTGCTCATTGTTATTCTGGTGATGTTCCAGCATTCACAAAGACCCCCAAAATATTCTCTCAAATGCTATATAATACTGTAACCTGTGTGATGTGTTTGTGGTGTGTGTTTGTTCTAGGTTCTCAATAGCACCAAGGGGCCTTGTCTTGATCTTCCTGCTTCATCTCTGTACTCTTAATGCAGAAAATGGAAATAAACACATAAACCCTTGCAAACATAAGCCATTGAGGAAAAGTAAGCACTCGATACACTCAAAAATTATTACAATAGTATAATTAAGAGAGTAGCAGTGGCATCGCTAGGCCCTTTGTAGGTGGGCCTTAGCCACCCTAAATTTCATGCTTAGCCCCCCTAAAAAATGTTTTAAAACTCTTATTATGAAAACGAGGGCGCGCTGCGTTGTTTAGCGTGTTCTTCAGTCCACAGTTGTGGCACGAAGTGGAGTGAACGTCAGAGGTGGGTAGAGTAGCAAAATTAAAAAAGTAACTAGAGAAATTGTTTTTGATAACTGATAAGGAATAATGACAAATAGAAAGATGGATTACGTTTTTTTCGTTTAGTATGACAATGTAAAAATAGATTCCAATGCGATTTCTTATTTTCATTACATTAATAAAGCATTTTATTTTCTAGCCTAATTATATGATTATTTAAAGGAGGCATGAATTAAAATCACAATTTTAACCCAAGCTTTTGTTATATAAGAGGGAATTGTATTCATGTGAACATCATGTAAGTGTCAGAACTGAAAACGTCCTTGTTACTGAGATTACATCTGTTATTGACACCAGGCCCAGCGAACGCCAGGTTCTGGAATGCACCTAGATAGGTTGAACACCGCCTGCACAGAAAAATATCAACGACTACTTCTCTAGCCCCGCCCCAGACGTCCCAGCTCATGTGGGAAAAACATGGAACGTTTGTTCGTTTCATTTCTCCGAGGATTCTTTTGTGAACAAGGCACAGGTCGACACTGGATTTGTGGAATGACTCAAATTAAAAAGCAGCTAGTGCTGTTCCTTCAATATTGGATCCGATAGGAATGGCGCAGCAATCTTATGCGAGTAAAACATTTTTGTTCTATGCATCACTATTGCTTTGTTAGAGATCGTTTAGATCTTTGTAGAGCTTTGTTTGCTTGATGTGCCCTGAGCACTATACGCACGGGATTAGTATTACCTGGGGACCTCTAGTCATTTGTATTAATTGCAGAGGTTGTCTGTGATTTTAAGCCTGTGCGAATCGCCATCTCTGTGATTTGGCGGGCTCATATATCATTTTCAAGTGAAGTCAACTAATTCAGGTTCAGAGTGTCGCATAGTAAAATGTAGGCCTACTACACACACTTGACTACACACACTTGACTACACACACTTGACTACTAATGTGCTCTTCACACTACTTGACTACTTTGGCCAAATATTGCACATGCTGCATGCAAGAAGACAAGTGGATAAATGCAAAGACTGCAGATGTAGCTAGGTCGAGAAGTTCAGGATCTTGATTGCTCACTTACCAATCCTGACATTACACTTACTGATCTTCATTAAAAATTGACATCTTAATTTGATGTGTGTTTATCTTGCATTTAGTGATTCTAACAGTTTACAGTGAGGCGCGTCC
This sequence comes from Triplophysa rosa, assembly GCF_024868665.1. NCBI lineage: Eukaryota > Metazoa > Chordata > Actinopteri > Cypriniformes > Nemacheilidae > Triplophysa > Triplophysa rosa. Next base: position 19,176,466 of record NC_079903.1, on the reverse strand, counting down.
TGTTGCTCGTTCTTCACACACTTTGAGTGTCTCCTTCTTAACCCTATACTGCTAAACACCCACAACACTCATGCAAAGCCTCTTGAATAAAAAAAGAGTTCTCCACTAACTCTCCATGTGCTGATATCTGCCATAATGAGTAAACTTCACAGAAATCTGTGAAGAAAACACTGAAACAATGAAAAGATCTTATCTGGCCTCATGCAGGGGAACTACAATGCAAGCAGCAGTTATATTACATCACCATTATACAGTATACAGAGAAGACAAAACATCTGAGATCACATACAAAATCTAAATTTGAAAACAAATAATTCAGCAGACAATAATGATGATTAAGTCACAAAGAAGTATGAAGTTTAATATAAATATCAAGTTATCAAAGCTAATGTTCAGTGGTGTGAGAACAGGAATAAAGTGCATAGATGGTTGAGAATTCACATGCATCACATGAGTGTTTTACACTATCAAAGTTCAAGGCAGAGTCGCAGCTGCCCAACTCTGAGAAACATGTGAAGATCAGTTCTAAGAAAGCTGGGTAACTTTTTCCACACAAGAGATCATCTCACATCTTTTATGTCTGTTGCTATGAAGTATGTTTCACGCCTTAAATAAATATCACAGGGTGTTGTAAACAACAATGTCAAAGTGCAGAGACAAAATCTCTTTTAAAACACTTTGTTCTCTTAAAATTACCAAAACGTTATATCCTATCATTCCTTCTGTCTGGATATTTTAATTATTTTTGTTTGGTCAAAGAATAATAACGTATTTGGTATTTAAACATTTTTTAGTAAGAGGTTATAAAGTTTTTGCTCATTGAATGTTGTATTTTTTATGTCTTTTTGGTAAAGGCATCTTTAAGTGATCAGTATTCAGTATGTTTTAATAAAGGATCATCTGAAGTTCCATCTGAGTAGATAATGACAACAGCAAACAAAATCCAGGAAGAAGGCGGATCAAAACCAGTATAAATACTTCACGAACACACTTTACTACTTTACTTGATCTGCTTCCTTGATCCCAGCTTCTGTGGAGATTCACACACAACTCATCTCTGACACAGACAACATGGTAAGTCCCCTTCACAACTATAACTCAACATAGATTATTGATTTATTTAGCAGAGTATAGCACTCTTTACTGAAGAATGTTTTGTCATTCGTTGGTAAAAAGAACATTTTGGAATATTTTGTTGAATCACATCAATTCTGACATGCACACAACACATGTCGTGCCTTGTTACTCAGGTTTATGTGTGTTTGTGTTGTATTTTGTGATTCTAGTTCACAGTATCTGTGAGTGGCGTCCTGTTGCTCTTTCTGATTCATCACTCGACACTGAAGAGTGTGGATGGACGGAACATCGACGTGAATACTCTTGCTCGTATTATCACCTTCTTTGAGCAGAAGTAAGTTTATAAAGAAGTAAAATATCAGTGATTTGTAAATGTACTTGATCATCTCTTCTTGCCCTAAAAGTGCAATTTAATATCTTTCAGCTATAAGAGATTTCATAGAAATGGAAATGAACTTCAATATGCTGTAGCCATCAATGTACTGACAGAACAGTGTCGAAATGGATTCCAGCAGGACAACTTTCTAACCAATGAGAATGCAAGAGTTGTGAGAATGACCATTTCTAATAACGAAGACCCTGTTTATGAAGGTACAGAGCTCATAGCAGCAGGAATTCAACGAATGTATGGATACTCCTTACACTCTGAATATCTCCTGCTTAACCCCACTTCATTACACCCTACTACACCCATGCAAACCCTTCTGAATCTTAGGAACAACAGCTGCACTATTCTCTACAGCCTTAACTCTCCATGTGCTGATTTGTGCCTTGATAGATATCACATCTTTGACGGCCTTCGAACCTGGAGTGAACATAGCAGCATTAAAGCGCTTGTCTTCAAACATGTCTGGAGAGATGATGAAATAAATCCACAATGTTTAAAAAATGCACTAAAGGAAATAACGAAATATGTCCCTCTCTATCGTTGTAGGAATGACATTGAGTGTTTTGACTGTGAAGATCCATATGGTGAAATTGATTTTCGTTGTCTCATAAACAATTACTGAATTAGTCGTTGTTGTAAATTGAAAGCCTCTTTATAGCAATAGATGTTTCCTGTTATTTTCACATTATATTTCAAGTCTTTTTTTATTAAACAAGCCATAAACAAATTCCATGTAGTTGAGTTGCTTTTGCCCTTGTGCATTTTCAATGATCTTAAAACACAAGTATTATCTGTAGTTAATCAAGCTGTACAGCCCAAGTCCGTTTGTAATTGCTGTTTATTTGAATGCGTTTTGGTCAATATATCTTATTTGGCTTCACACGGACAAACTAGTGCAAACAGAATCTGTTATAACAATTATCATTTTTATTGACCATGTTTATGTATAAAATTTACATGATATGTATGATGTACAGTAAATCCCTATTCTGCCAATTATCCATTCTGGGACCATGGCAGTATTCTGTAAATGCCAAAATCCCTATTAAAACGATTTCAACGATTTGGGAAAATTCAGGAGACCATTATGATATCCTGGAAGATTAATATTTGACAAAAGGAATAAGAAGTTGAATAGAAATATCAAGGTTGAAGTTTATTGATCATAGACAAAACATAACTCAAAATCCCTCGAGGGGGAAAACAACAACTTAAAATTAACTTAACTTAACTTAAGGGCAACAGGTGAAGGGCGTGAACTTATAATAAAAAATAAAAATAAAAAAAGCATGCTTGCTTAAACTTAGATAAACTAAAATTAGCTCTGTACACTGTAGTAGGCTTTGTGAGACATGTTTTTATTGCACTTATGCTTTTTGTTGTCCTGTTGTTGACCCAATTGCTTCCATTGTTTACCCAACTTGTAAGTCGATTTGGATAAAAACGTCTGCTAAATGACTAAATGTATAATGGAATAATGAATAAGGAAACAAGGGGGCGGGGCTAAGACGCAGGACGGGAGAGCACATGGCTTCCAAAACAAAACACAAGAAATGGGGCTGTCATGATCCCGTCGCCCAGAACAAGAGAAATATCTGCTATGAAGGAGGGATCATGACAGAGAACTGCATGTCATCAGCAAAAACTCTGACCAAGAAACATTGGTTAGAAAAAGTGTCAAGATGAGTTTTAAGAAAAAAATTAATACATTTGAATTTGAGTGGTTTATCAAAATTCCAGTAGGTTTAACCACACAGGAGGTCATCTCTCTCAGGTCTGTGAGGACAGGATGTCATATAATGTCACAGAGCAGAACCAACTCTTAAAGAAGCAGACACACATTCTTAAGACGTATCAGGGATTTATTTGTAAAACGTCCAGATTGTATTGCAATTATTTAAATTAAAAGGGAAAAAATGCAAAATAGAAGGATTTTCATCTTTTCTGTGATTAGTGCTTCCTTTGGTAAACATGGACCCTGTTTGATATGTGGTTATAAAGGTGCAGCTTCTGTCATGATTTCCTTTCTATACCCACATGACGCATCACTGCACCAATCATAATTTAATTCTTTGCTGGGTTTAGACTTTATATAAGCCTTAATTTTTCTCTATCATGACACTCGAAGAAAAAACTGCTATACTGTAGCTCTAAACATTTCTACATCATCATCACTGTTCATATCAGTTTTACTAATGAGATTTAATGAGTAAACTTTCTTTTCTGTTTTAAATGAACTATCAAACGTTTATTCGGCTTGTGTGGTGAAAAATGTTATTAAATGTTATTAAAAAATCAAGTTTATAGCAACATTTGCAGGGGGTTATTTCACTTTGAGGGTTACATTTGTGAGTTAAAAACACTGGAAAGTGTGACACTTTTCTCAAATGTAACAATTAAAAAATTAAATTTGATAAAGTTGATTGTGTAGATATTTTTTAAGTGAGGGACTCCACATTTTTTTGCAAGCAGTGCCCCCTGGTGTTGATGTTTAAAAGCCTTTTTTATTTTTATGATGTCATTCTTTTTTTTTTTTAATGACAAATATAAAATGGGCAAATCAAGATAGCTATATGGTTTTCTTTTACAATGCTTGTGTGCATAAGTGAGAACAATATTTTGAATGGCTGGAAAAATTTGAATAAAGAAAATAATGTTTTTGTGATTCAAAACATCTTGCAAGGATACTTGGAGAAAAAACTTTCAGATGAATTTCAAAAGATGAATAGGATAGTGCCTCTTTATCTTTGTCATGGAGTTGGTTGGGAGTTGATATGAAATGTTATAAATGTGAGGAATGGGCACTGCCTTCCTGGTGTGTTTTAACCCGAATTAAATGCTTTAGCTTGCTAATCAACAAGCTAATAAATCTGCAGCATGTTATTTTTTTATTTTCACTGTATTTCTTTAAAATAATTTTTTTTAAGTACCATGCTTTGTGTTGCAACTTGTCAACCACTTAAACTGGCACCCTGCACCTTTTTGTATTCTTTTTTTTTGGCACCGTTGGTTACCCAGCATGATGAGTCAGATCTCACCGGTTTGAGCTAATAACAGTATGAGGCGGTTTCCCGGACACGGTTTAAGCCTAGTCTTCAGACTAACTGAAATGTTAGAGGCGTCTTCAACGAAACCAATTTACACTGGCATATCTTAAAATATATCAGTGCGATTGTTTTGTCTCCAGATGCACAGCAGTAATGTTTTTCGTAAAGTATGTTTTTTAACACAACTTAAATATCCTAATTTAACTAAGGCCTAGTCTTGGCTAAAACTAATGCTTGTTCGGGAAACCGCCCCTAAAATAATTAACGGGGATCGGTATATTGGGATTTGTTCGTAATAAATGTGTTAGTCTTTCTAAACGTCGTCTTGTTTTGCAACTTTTAAGTGTAACATCAATAAACCTTTTCTGTTAGTAGCAGTCTTGTGCATGATTCTGCACACTTTAAATTAGGTTCACACACTAATCAGCCTTTCCTTTTAACATAGTTTGAAAAGTCATTTTATATTAGAAACTATTTTAGATGCTGTTTTAGAAACTATTTACAGGTAGCTACTGTCTGATTTGTGGATGGAGAGTCAGGGTCTTATTCAACAACGTCAGACAATCAATTGCATTATATATAAACCGGCAAAGAGAAATGCAATGCTAAGTTTTCAGTTTCTGATGGTTCATACATAAAAGATGCAGTAAATATGCTTTTGATGATATTACTCGAATGTTAGTTAAGCAATATTCAGATTTGAAACACTTCATATAATCTTCTTGTGGGGCTAATGTGGTTAAAGGAGTTGGATATTTTTGGCTAACCAACACTTTGGACTTTTGACTCAAAACCTTAGTTATTAAGAACCCATGTGAAAAGTTGTGACGTATAGCCATAGTGTATAGCGCCTGTCAGTGTTTTTGCTCTCGTGTCTTCACACTACTCTAACTACTGCCTAAAAACTGCCTGGTCATTCACACGTACCAAACTAAGTGACAAACAGATGATAAGCTACTCTAAATGTTTCCTCATTTTCTTGTACAGAATATTGTCTTTCTTTTTGCCCATCTGTTTTTGAAATGCGTAAATGTTTTCAGTTGTTCTCATCTAGATTGCGACATTATTCAGTACTGTATTTTAGCAACACGGCAAAATCTAAAATTCATAGTAGTATAAAAATAGCTATGTGAGAATAGCTATTATAATAATGCAATATCCAGTATAACATATCCTCATTTATTGGTATATTATTTTTTTCAAGAATGTTGCGAGTTGTGTCATACATGTCAGAATCCGTTATCACTTTGTGGCGCGCAATGCCAACGAGCTCACCGTGCAGCAGGGAGAGATGTTAGAGGTACGGATGACCCTCTGGGAGGAGGTGGAGCAGGATGGGGGGCGAAGGGCAGAGCAGGTCTGAGGTTCACAGTGTGGGAGGTAGAAGGAGAACAAAACAAGACTGCATGCACTCATGCAGAGCTCACGATCTTGAACACTCGAGCTGCTGCTTGCAATATAAATAGGTTCAAAAAAACATTCTAATTGTCAAAAGTTTGCAGAAACTTTGAGAGAAACAACTGAAAAAAACATACAGTATTGCATAACTGCACGTGATTCATGTGGGGTTGGCTCAGGAGAAATAACCCCGTCTCTCTTTACCTCAGAGAAAACTCATCTTCTAACATCTTCAAAGAACTTTGAACTTTGCTACACCATAATGGTAAGTAACTTACGAAAACAAATTTACTTTACTTTATTTATACATTCACAATATACATGACTATTCTTCAAACTTGTTTAGTGTTTCACATGTGGAAATTTTAATGCAATAAATGTAATTTAATATAAAAATAAGGCATTTGTTTAACTTAACTTTCACAAAACGTTTCTGACAGTAATATGCATATGCACATTTAGTAAACACTTTTGTACAACATGCATTCGTGACATAGCAGCATTCGTTGAGCAACAGCAATACAAGAAGCGTTTAATAAGATCTGACTGCATTAAATACACAAAGAAAATCAGCTCTCATAGCCAGGCAGAGTCGGCGCCACGAGGGGGCACTAGGAGGCAAGGCTCGGCCACTTCAGTCACTGTGCCCCCTCACTTTTTAAAAATGATAAAAGACGAAATCATTACAAAAAAAACATTTGGAGAATGAATTTGGTTTATATTTATTAAAGAAACAACAAGAGCAGAGGGTAAAAATAATTTATTTCTTAGTTAAGAGATTTTAAAGACATTGTCTTGTGCTGTAGCCTACTTTCATGTGTTGTTAAAAACACAAGCTAAAGGGCTGCTTGCGTCCAGCGGCAACATTGATAAACAAGAAACGGGCATTACTATTATGCAGACGGTGACAAGTGGAGATACAGGCTGTCTATCAGAAAGCAAGAGCTCGCTCTTTAGTGTTGTTATATTGATGCGATTGTTTTGTTAGACATAAGCTCTACTGGGGAACAGTCCCCTGTAAACTTTTTCTGTCACTTTTTCATTAAAGCCTAGCTGCTTTTGACATTTTTCTATTAATTTTTTTCTATATATGCGTCTAAATTAGTAATCTTCATTTATTAACTCCCGCTGAATTTATGGGCTATGATCGGTGTATTTCCAGTTCTTTTTGTCTTTCCGTTTCAGTGTCTTTCATACAGTGTCTTTCATGTCTTTTAGTTCAGTTCAATTTATTAACTTTGAAAAAGCTATGCGAAATATGCAATGCTGTCCTCGAAATGGACATTTAGAATTGTTAAATTTCAACACGGCAGCGCGCACTGGATGAAAAGCTTTGTATCTACAACTCGCAGGTATTGCGCACCCATAGGCAGGATTTAACTTTTTTTATTGTGTTATAGTTAAAAATGTCTGGCTCTCAATGAAATAGGCAGTGCGCGCCTGACGTGTGCGGACATGGATTTCTTCGCGCACTCGTTATGTGCGAATGTGCCGCTTTTACAAGTATGATTTGGTTAACCTACCACGTTGCATATAGATCAGGGCCCGTATTCTTAAAGCTTCTAAGAATCCTCTAAGAAAGCTCTTAATTTAGCTTAAAAACTTCTACGTAGGAGTCTTAGCTTAAAAGTGATTCAGGATCAATCTGAGAGCAACTCTGAGCAAGGAAAAGACAAAAACGTTTATCTTAGTGAGGAGGCGGGGCTGACCCGTTGCTGTGTCTTTTGAAGACTGTGATTGGTTGGTTGGCCAAGAAGGAAGAAGAGCGACTTTAAGTATAGGGTCATTAGTTTGAAATTGCACGTCATTTTTTTCTGTGTTACCATACTCACGCACACACACAGACACACACATATATTCTTTATTTTTTTATTTGCATGCTGTTAATGTCAACGTATTTGATAGAAAATGAACAGTGACACAATAAGTCTCTGTAAGTGCTGTAATTGTTTGTGTGATCACTATAGAAGGTTGTGACAGAACCAAATCATCTCTGCTGCAGAGCTGCATTTCTCCAGTTGCTAAATATGTTAATGTAGTGATTTCTTCTATTTCTGGCGCTACGGCATTTCTGCGCTGTTTTGGAGATGTTAGCGTGTCTCTAATAGGATCGGTCACAAACATCTAATGTGTTGTGTCTTATTAACTCCACTGTCATTCAATTCAATGTCATTTTATTTTATAGCGCTTTTACAATTTGCATTGCATCAAAGCAGCTATAGAAGAAAACCAAAACCAAGATAATCAAAAGTTGAACACACACACAAAATCTGACAAACCTTAAAAGTAATATGGAAATTGTCATGCATTGCAACACATTTCTTCTCACTTTTCGTGTTTCGTCCATTTTCTCTGCTGCTAAAGAAACTCTTAAGTCTCTTAAAAGTCCTCCTCGCTACTCCTAAAATTTTGGACCTTAAGAGCTCTTTTAAGGGTTAAGATGCTTTATGAATTACTTTCTTCTTTACTAGGATCTTTTCTGTAATTCTAAGGGGAAACGCCCACATTTCTAAGAATTTTCTTAGAATTTTGTGACTAGGAGCAATTCTTTGCGATAAGATTTTTCATGAATATGGGCACAGGTTTTCCACGATTATCTCTGATAAAAAATTAAATTGTTAAAACTTAAACTTGAGAAGAAAACTGGGGCATGGCGGAGTGCTGCTTCTTAACACCAGAAGAGCCGCACACTGAAACAGAACAGAGCGAGACCTCATGTGCCGTGTCTCAACCTTGAATTGTCCAACCCTGTCAGATTTTCCTGCCGCAGGGCAAAATTTAGGCTATAATCTAAACCACATCGACAAAATAAACAGGTAGGATGATTTTACAATGCAAAATACCCTGTCAGATATTCCTACAAGTTTAAAATGAACACATTAAATAAATTTACATCGTAAATACCCTGTCAGATTATCCTACAAGCATAAAAGAAACATGATTAATTTACAGCGCAATACCCTATAATTGTACTACCAGTACTAAATAAATATGTAGGCCTAGAATGATTTAACAACGAAAATACACAATCAGATTCCCGTAGCAGTATAAAATAAACAAGTAGGATGATTTTATAGCGCAAAAAAATGACGTAACATTGATGTGCGCATGCCTGGTAGGATAATCTGATGGTTAGAATGAAATTTCGGGACACCAGCCCATTCTAAACCCCTAAACCCTGGCCCCCCCACTAAACGTAGCAGCACCCTCACTTTGTGCACCCTGGCGCCGACTCTGTAGCCAGGATATCTTGAATTTCTATGTTTGTTTCTTGTTTATGTTTTTATGCATGTGTTTGGTCTATAGGTTCTCACTGTGGCACAGAAGAGCCTCGTCTTGATCTTCCTGCTTCATCCCTGTATTCTAAGTGCGCAACATGTGAACACACGAACCCTTGCAAATATTGTAAAAGCCTTTGAGGCCAAGTAAGCACCCTATACACTCAAAAAGATAGTAGTTAAAGCAAAAATGTATGAAATACAACAGAATTGCACACAAACTTAAATGCTCTCTAATGTTTTCTAGGTTGGGTAAATCCGGTCAATACGCTGTAGCCTTAAGAGTCGGGAAGGAGAAATGTTCAGATTCCAACTATTCTGGTCAAGACTTAATAACAGAAGATGTGAAGAATACGATTGAGAATAATGATGTTTACAAGAGCAATAACCTCATAGCTGCAAAAGCTCTGAAAGGTGAAAACACGCAGCATTCGGAGTATCGCCTGAAGAATTATCTGAAAAACATCTTGAATGCTAAAGGTGAATGTGTGATTTTTTTCACCGTAAATTCACCCTGTTTGGACAGATGTCTAGCAGAGGAAGGGAAATATACAATTAAACGCAGCCTAACAATGCTGCAAAATTACGAGGGAGTTAAAGCCCTTGCTTTTAAAAAGGTCTGGACGCATGATACAATGAAAAATCTGAAAAAACGACTTACAGCAATAGCACCCGATTTGCCATGTTATCAGTGTGAAAATTACAAAGCTGAATGTGATCGCCTGTAAGACCTGTAAGAGTCTTAGACACATGACAATTACAATTTCCTTACATGCTTGATTTCTATTTACTCAATAAAATGAATGAAAGATGCATAAACTGTAATACTTCTGCTTTGTTGACAACCTTGTTAATGACACCAGGACTGCTTACTGCCTGACCAAATAAAACATTGTATCCAAAAAAAGAAATGCGGTATCGTGTGTGTTGTGTCACATTAACACATTAGCGAGAGAGAATCCAATAAAAAGGATTCTGTTCACTCTGAATAGCTCTTGTTAGCATATTGCCCTATTCTGCACAAAGCATAGATGATGTAAACTCATGAAGACATAGAAACGTACTCATGGCAGCAGAAGTTGAGGGTGACTGATCCTGTGGGTTCACACACTTCTGTAACAGCAACTAAGAACATGAGCATAGGCTACAGAAGTTTTAATGCTTAAACATTGGCCTCATTATCAGAATGCATGTAAATACATGGTTAAGTTACATATATTTTATGCATGTGCCTGTCGATCAAAGTTGCACACACATAATCATTCTGGGGTGGAAGGTACAGATGGTCTCAGGTTCCCCAGAGACCCCCTCACCCTCTGCCACACATACCAGACTTACAGTGTGACCCCTCTCAATGCGGGGCAGAATCCACTCTCGGTTTAAATGGAAATGGTTTGATTCAGTCAGTTGGAGATGAAAAATCTGCCTGTAGCATATTACCCTGGGGTATAAAGCGGGGAGTGTGGATGGATGGAGAAAGCAGGTGTCAGGTGGAATTCAATCAATAAGAACATTCACCTCACAGCGAGAGGAGCGTTAAATCGAAAAAATGAGATGAATAATAAGAGCCTGACGGACCTGCCTTGAAGGTACGGAGTCCAAACAGATGCTTTCTCACAATTTACCGCACAAAATCCCGCAAGTTTCTCTTGAATAAAACAAAAGACGTGAAAGAATAGGCTACGCCACGCTGCACTTGTGCCTCAGGCCACTAATGGCGCGTGCGTGCCGTGCGTGAGTGCGCGGAGAAAAACTAATTTGGTCGGTTGTGTCGTTAAATGTTCACTAGATGGCGAAATAAGATCAGTTCAGTTCTACTATACAGATATTTCTACTACTAATATTACTGCCAATACTATATGACACAGTTTCTCTTGTTATCCATTTTAAGTAGCCTAGTAGCCTAAATTAATTTAATAAATATAAAGACTACTCATGATAACATTTTTCGATAATGTATTAATTTGACGAAGATCAGTCTAATTTTAATAATGATTTGAAACGTCTAAATCTAGCCATACAATTTATACGGACGGCATTCGGTTAATCTACACGTTTAATTCACACTATTCGCTTCTGTAGCGTTTGATTGACTGCGACGTCACTGCACAATGGCACGCCCCCTCCAGCAGCGTTCGCTGAGCTTGCTTGTCGTGCGAGTCTCTGTCAGTCGCACAGAGCAGCACGAGGAATAACGGAGTGAAAGTTTGTGGACGAATGGCGCTCATGGCCGCGATTATTTACGCGCTCGCTTCGCTTTTCATGGGCATTTGTGCAGGTCTGACCTTTCCGAGGAATTATCCGTTAAACGAAGGTAAGAGGCTTTTAGATAAGCGGAAAAGTTAAAAGTAACGTGAACGTGAGTGCAGATATATCATGTCAGTGTCAGTCAGTCAGTCAGTGAGGGGATTGATGTCGGTTCTCTGAGGAACGCCGAAATGTTTTTCCAAGTAAATGTTCCCCAGTTCACTCTATATAAATAAAGTTAGTTTGCAATCAGTGTTAACTGGAGTTTTACTAGTTTTAAGCATAACTGGGTAACACAATAAGGTTATCATTAGTGAACTAAATTAGTTAACATGACTTAACATGAACACCACTTATACAGTATTTATTCTTAATTTATGGTCATTTTAAAATGTATTAAATGTGTCTTTGAAATCAAAGACAAAATCAGAAAAAAAATCAGTTAACATTAGTTAACCAAAAAGCTGACAAGAACATTGAAAAGTACTGTTTTTGTAACTACATCAACATTAATAACGGCAGAGAGAGAGAGAAATATATATATATATATATATTAAAATAATATATGTATAATATACATATATACGCACACACATATATATATATACAATAAACAGAAGTTAAACTGATTTATAGTGAAACATAAATACATTCTACTCTAAATAATACAACCAACTGAATAAAACGTACATTCTAAATATGTGTATTATTTTTCATGCAAACTACTGTTTAAATACAGTTTGAATTCAGATTCAGTATAAACACACAACAGCACCGAGGACCCATAATTTTTACATTCATGGGGATGATATTTAAAATGTTATGAGTTTCATTTATTACTGTTATTATCCGTCTGATTTGTATAATGTCATATATGCTAAACATTTTGTCATTTAAGTATTGTAAGATAATTTGGGTGTCTAAGCTTTAAATGCATCTTACTTTAAAACTCTCTCTTTTTGGTCTTTCCTTTTTAGTCACGGTTGGTATTTAAGAGTTTGGGAATTTGAAATTGAAATACTTGAAATAGATGTTAAAAGGCTGTTGCTTAATTTTCTGAATTAAATATTTTTAAAATGGGTCTTCAAAATAGACTTCATGCATAATGCCAACACCAATTTTATTTCATTTTTAAGAATGTCCCCAAATGTTAAACAAAAAAATGCATGTAAAGAAATTACGACTACTAAAACAGCATGGACAATTCCAGTTTATATGCGATAAGCCTACAGTATTTTATTCATTACCCATTAATAATTACCCATAATTTTAACAACATTCTTGCACAATGCTCGTAAAGAAAACTGCACTATGGGTAAAACCAGACGCTCATGAGATCTAGTTTACATTCTCTGTCTATTTCTCCTTCAGTCACGCTGTTGGATTCCAGATCCGTGCAGGGAGAACTGGCCTGGGTCGCAAGCCCGACAGAAGGAGGGGTGAGTCAAGACCATCTCAGACTCCTTTCTTCATGCCTCTCCTTAACATGATGTATTGTGTTTAAGTGCACGTACTTGCTTGTATGTTTGGACAACGAACTGATAGCATGTAAACCCCGTCACGCATGGATGAGATGTTTGCGAATTATTTGTGATAATATGAGCTTGCCGTATGAGTTCATTGTTGTTAGTTCCATCTGGGTTTCATTTATGAAAACAGTTGCATATAAGTAGCTCTTTCTCAAATATAGTTTCCTTATGGTTTATCGTTAAATAAGAATCCATCTATGTGAGTATTGAAATCGGTCACCTGAGGCTGTGCATCTCTAAAGTTGTGCCTGGATTCAATTATAAAAATAATTTACTATTTAAATGCTGACACACGTAACATATAAAAATAAGCATAATAAAGCTACAAATGCTGATGATATCACCCTGCTCTCTGCCTCTCTTTAATGTAAATTCGGAACGCTAGGTTACTGTGACGGGTGTCAAGTTTCCCAAATAGTGGAGGTAGACAAAAATGGCCTTTGTTAGGAAACTTTATCCCTTTTTCTAAAAAGAGGTAGGGGGGAGAGACTTGGCAACACGGGGACAGAGAAAAGGTTTGTTTGAATGTGTGTGTGAGAGAGATTTTAGATGGAGGGGGTCAGTGAGTTCTGTCTGATAATGTATGCTTCCTGAGGTCTCTCCACTGTTTTCAGCCTCCCAACACCAATTAGCCGTTTAACATTTTTAGATCAGGTGCGTCTAAATGACCACATCACCGGTTCAATACATTTCCCAGAATTCCCTTTCATTAGAGAACCGTTGCAGCTCGGCTTCTTTTAGCATCGATCCAACTCTCATTGAAATCCAGAGTTCCTCTCCCTCTGTGATCTCCTGTGTGATGGACGGGCCTTTGGCACAGGCGGTGGGCGGGCATTCAGACTTTAATACGGCCAATTAGCTCCTTTCTACTCGTGTCCTGCTATCTGTAGCTCTGGGTTCTTATCTCTGTGTCGCTCCTCTGGGTCTCCGTAGCTGCACCGCTGAAGGGACGAGCCGAGCAGAGACAATCGCGGCCCCTGACGGATGCCAGATTGCTGTCATTCGTGTTATCTCGCAAATGCTCAATTAGTTTGAGTATGAGATTGTTAAGGGCATTCAGGCGGGTGTGTGTGGAGCTGTGGCTACTGGTATCGCTGGTGTCCAGAAATGAAAAGATGAGCGATATGAAAAATGTTAATTAATAAAAAAAACATTTATATCCAAGCCAAACATTTGTTAACATTGTATAAATAGAAAATTTCTCATTCACTTGCATTGCACACACACTTGCATTGTGACGACTGGTGAATCTGGCACAAACAGGACAATCTGTTCAACGAAAAATTGCACATCTTATATATCGCATATAGAATTGATTTTCCAGTAAGACTCTCAGGTATCACCAGGTTCAGATTTAACAATAAAAAAATTGCATGTGTTGATATGGTATTACAGTTTCTGTTGATTACAGTAGATGATAAACTCAACGAGTCCAGTCACCGGCTGTAATACTGATGTAGCAGAAGCTGAGAAATGTTTTGGATCTTTTATCAGGCCAGACTGTAAAACATTTATAACCGTCTAGAGTTGTTATTGTATCTGAGGCCAGTAGAAGACAGATAATGGTGTTTCTCTGAGGTTAATTCAGGCCTGTAAGAGAGAAACAGATGTTACGTTTTACGTCTACCCTCACTCTCGAAGGATTTTAATTCAGCCCGCTGATGATGACCTGATGGTTCTTGGGTTAGATCACTGGTTCTGTTCTGTTCAGATGAGTCAAGTCCCTGCGCTTTGTATAGTACACCAGCGCCTGTCAGAGGGGTTCATGGAATATTTATATTTTACGCAAAATGAACATTCTGTCATCATTTACTCATTGTCATGTCAATCCATAACCATATGTTCTTTCTTCAGTATATTCTATGGACGGTTTCATCTTAACAACATAAACAAACGTTACTGTGCATGCGCACTTTTGTGACCCCAACTGAACTTCCGATACACATTCACAAAAAATAGAGTGCCTGTAGATTATTTCTGATAACAATCAAAAGAAACCGAGAAGAACGGATACTTGGCTAAACTTGTCTCTCCAATATTTTGAATTTAGACTGCGATACCAAGCTCAACCGCTAGATGTCAATGTACCATATGGTTTGTTTAAATGCGACCGAACTACAGGACCCATTCAACAAATAGTTTATTTAATAAAATGAACATACAACAAAATTCAACAAATCGTTTACTTAGTACGATTATTATACAGTAAAATAATAATACAAATTAATATTAACATAAATTAAATAACATATAAATAGTTGTATTTATTAGACACTAGCAAAACACAAAGTTAACTGGGGGTCAGGCGCGCATGCGTCCGATAAAACGGTCTATATTTTAAGTTATACGATGGTATGTGAGGAATAGAAAAATGTTTTTTAATGTATGTATTATTATTATTACCATGGGTTAGTATTTCTTTTAAAAAAAAGTATGTCTTTCTGTGTTTAAGTCATACAGATTTCGTAGGTCAATGAAAACATTTTCAGATTTAGATAAACAGTTCATTTGAAGAGGTATTCTGTTTTGATGCATGTGTTCGATTTCTAACATTGTTTTTTCGTTTATCTCCTCATGCAGTGGGAGGAGGTGAGCATCATGGACGAGAAGAACATCCCCATCAGAACGTACCAGGTGTGTAACGTAATGGAAGCCAGTCAGAACAATTGGCTCCGGACTCACTGGATACAGCGCGGCCCGGCCCAGCGCGTCTACATCGAGATTAAATTCACCTTGCGTGACTGTAACAGTTTGCCCGGGGTCATCGGCACATGCAAGGAGACCTTTAACCTCTACTACCTTGAGTCCGACTCCGACAACGAGCGGTTCTTGCACGAGAGCCGCTTTGCTAAGATCGACACGGTGGCGGCGGACGAGAGCTTCACGCAGGTGGATATCGGTGATCGGATCATGAAGCTCAACACTGAGGTTCGGGATGTTGGCGTTCTGAGCCGCGCAGGCTTCTATCTGGCATTTCAGGATGTTGGGGCCTGCATCGCGCTGGTTTCTGTCCGCGTGTTTTATAAGAAGTGTCCGTTAGCCGTGAGGAACCTGGCGCAGTTTCCGGACACCGTGACGGGTGCGGACACGTCGTCCCTGGTGGAGGTACGAGGCTCCTGCGTGAATCATTCGGAAGAGCAGGAGGTTCCTAAAATGTACTGCGGGTCAGATGGAGAGTGGCTGGTGCCCATTGGGAACTGCCTGTGTAATCCTGGATACGAGGAACGGAATGAGCAGTGCCAGGGTAAGAGGACTGTCACAGTCACACACGATTAACCAATCAAACGCTGCTGAGCGTCCATTTGTCTTTGTTCTTTTTATCTATTTTGTTCCCCTCTCAAACAAGATTCTCTCATCAGGTGATAACAAGCAAGGCCGCGTTGTTCTGATTGGTTTATCAGTGTTTGTGAGAGCTCCTACCATGAGACATGGCCCATGATGGGGACAAGAGATGATGATTTAAACAGGAAGAGGACAGGACAGGAGTGCTATCCTCATATCATATTTTCTTATTTTGTTGGTTTGTTATTATTGAGAGAATTGTTTTCTGGACTTTATAATTAACTTATATTTAACAACATTCTGCTACACAAGGTTGTGTGTGTACTGTATGTCAGAGTGTGTGCGTGTGTGAGAGTCTAAGATGGAATGAGTTGAGACATGTTATCAAGAATCTAAAAATGGACGAGGGCCGTGAGAATGATGAATGGACCTGTGAAGGAGAAAAAAGTAATTATGCCTGAGAGCACCATTTCTTACTGCCGTAGATCAAGTCAAATAAGAGGTTGTGACAGTAATAAATATACACGTTACGCAGACGTGTTGACAGAGCGGGGAGAAAGTAGAACTTCAGTTGAGTCTGATGGATTTTGGGCATGTGCTGCTATTTGTAGACGTCTGAGGCAAAGATGCACGCAAACACTTCGCATGGTCTCCATAGTGATGATGAAGGAAACCAGCGCCACCCTTGACCTCTGACCTCAAAGGTCAGTCACAGATCAGAGGTTATTTTTCACTCAAGTGCAGTCGTCTTGAGCTGTTTAAAGTTTCCTTGAGTGCGTGTGCGGCAAGCTCATGTCTTTAATTTTAATGGGCTTTTCAGGAAAGCGAGTTATACTGTTATAATAAGATTATTAGTTGAGCCTTCATGAATATTGATGATAGTTGAATCCACATTAATTATTCTGAAAATTGGAAGCTATGAATAGAAAGGATTGGTGGATTTTTTTCCACCCTATGAGTTTGCATGAAGACATTTTCCTAGAATCGGCACAGAGAAACTAATGTTATTATAAGCTTTTGTACTACATTATTGCATCATTGGTTATAATATTTTTTTTTATGGACTTGAACTGCACTTTTTTGGTTGATGTGGCGTTTGCTGCCCCGCTTGGTTTTTTTATTAAAAATAATGCTAGACTGACCAAAGTAAACGTGCACGCATGAGTAATTCTTAATGGGCTTTGCATAGCAACACTCTGGCAACCAACCCGTTGTGAGCTTTATTCATGTGAGCTTCCCTCACATCGTATATTTTTTAGTTCAGTCGTATTTTGTTCAAGCATGTAACGAACATTGCTGTGACATTTTGAAAGCAGTTGCGCTGCATGTGAAACCATCCCATGGCTCTGGTAAATGCTGTTGATAGACTTCAGCAGAGCCGGCGTAGTGTTGAAAGACGTCTGCAGTTGGGCTTCTGTGAGAGTTTCGGGTGTTTAAGGGGGGATCGAGAGAGGGGTCTGGGCCAGGTCAAGGGTCACTGACTCCTCCATCCATCTCTGACAATCTCTTGACAGCTGTAGAGGAGAAATTTATTAAGACATCAAAACTCCTGACAGCCGGGGTTCTACAGGACGCCATGGAGACGCGGGAGCTGTGATCTCACCCGCGTTCTCTTCATTTCTGCTGGTGTCTGTATGATCCGAATGGGACGGCAGGAGAGAAGATTCTCTGGGGTGATTTATGCAGCTTGTCACAGTAAAGCACATAAACCACTGTAGTGTCATGTGAGAGTTGCAGACATGATAGTCGACAGCAAAAATAGTCTATTACATACAACAAGATTACAAGATAAAATACAGCCGCGAAAAAGATCAAGAGACCATTCCAAATGTTCATTTAATCATCATTTCTAGATGTATTGTGGTCATTCCAGTCCAGTGTCTGTTGAATTTCAACAAAATCAAACCTCAGTGACATAAAGTCATCCAACAGCAATGTGAAAGACTAACAGCATGACAATAAACATGAAAACTGTGATAAAAATCAAGGTTATTACATGAATACAAAAAATTACAACTTTTCCTAGTAGAAATATGACTCTTGTATTGCTTAAAAGTGAATATGAACTTGTTTTCTTTGCAGTATTTGAGGTCTGAGTCAATACAGAGCATATTTTCTGTAATTTTTACCCGTTTCTCCAGTCTTCATTTTCTGTAAATAAATATTAAATATTATAAATATTTGTATTTGAAATTTGGGAGAAATATTGTTAGTAGTTCACGGAATGAAACATAATGATCATTTAACCTAAAACTGAAAAAAAAATTGAAATGGTCTCTTAATTGTTTCCACAGCTGTATATTTTTTATAACCAATTAATTTTTTTTTGCCTTTTTCAGTTCTGTTTTTACTATTTCAAAGATTGGCTCTTTTTATATATTTTTTATTTTTCCGAGGGATTCTTTAGGGAAACATTTGTGAAAGTTGCTGCTACATTTTGTGCAACTGATGTGGCCGAACAGAATTTGTGACGAAATACAGGATAGGCTAGGAAAGAATCTGCATCACCTTTTCTCCATCAATGACTTTTTTTATTTCCTTCCATTATCTATTTTTTATGTTTGAGACGAATATGGGTTGGTGTAAAACTATCTTAATTTTTTTAAGATATGGTAATGATTCAAACACACACGCCAGCCTAAAAGCACAAGGTCAGAGATTACCTTTGCCTGAAGAGCTTTGTACAACCCGACCCAGTTCAGTTCACAACAGGCCGAAGACATTATAGGAAACAGAGATAGAAAGAGAGTCTTGTGTGTGTTTGAGTAATTACGGAGGTGTTGAGAGCTGTTTCTGGTCTGGCCGGCGTTCAGTTCCTCAAGTTCTTTATCTCACACTGCCTCTCTCAACGCCGACATTTCCCCCTAAGAGAAGCGTGACAGAAATGCAAGGGACTGCGCCGCAGTAATGTTGCAGTTCACTGACGGTCTCTAATATTAACCAGACTTAATGGACTGTCTGGAAGTCTTACAAGGGAATGACAGGATACGTGTGCCCTCGACTAACCTGAAGTTCCCTCTCTCCTTTCAGCTTAATTCAGCGCTCTTAAAGTGATAGTACATTTGTCTGCTCTCCCTCATGTTACTCGATGTGTGATTTAACAGGCTTCGCTTAATGTTTATGTTTGTCATATAAAAACATGTATATGAGAACTTTTTTTGATATAACATTAAATTCAGCTTACTTTAAAGAACTCTTTAAACTTTAGTCGTTTCCTATAACGTGGTTTGGCTGATTTGTTTAAACCATCAATGTTGAAGTTTCCTGCTGGAATCTCTGTATTGTTTTCATCTCCTTTCCTTCTGCCTGTGAATCCGTCTTTTATTTTCCATGGCGAGGTGCAAAAAAGATAAAGACGTGCGGTAAGAGGAAGAGAAGACAACAAAAGAGAGAGAGACAGCTTGAATAATGGAGATGATGGGAGAGAAAAGCAGATTTGTCAGCGCACGGGGAAGGTCAGCGGCCTCCTCTCGCCGACTGAATGAAAAGGAGCTGATGTCTTGAGAAAGAGGTTCTTAGCTAGGCTTTGATTTCATCATTCACTTTACGTGCCTTTAAAAACCTCTTTGATGTTATGACAGACGCTCTCGCTCTCTCGCTCGCTCCGTTTCTGTCGCTCTCCCGTAACAATAAGCCGTGATTGCGATGTTTTGAGTTATGGTCTTAAGCTTG
The DNA here is from genome assembly GCF_024868665.1 of Triplophysa rosa. NCBI lineage: Eukaryota > Metazoa > Chordata > Actinopteri > Cypriniformes > Nemacheilidae > Triplophysa > Triplophysa rosa. The sequence continues at coordinate 19,156,548 of NC_079903.1, read as the reverse complement.
TCAAACTAGGAGGTAGGAGGGTGTGTAGGTGGTCTTTTCTCAGTTTTACTGTGTGGTGAGAGGAAGGATGTAAAAATATTTTGAATACTCAAACAACCTGGAACGTTAGCTCTGTTCCAAAATCTAGCGAGCTCACCTGCTGTCTGCTTCTTAGGAATACACGAGGAGCTGCCCGAAGAAATGAAATGAATTGGGTTTAGGTTCCTGCCCACTTTCTGAAACACTTTGTTGCATCAGGAGCGTCTCTCCTATTTTTTAAAGACTGCATTTTAGGAGATGAGAGCTGTCTAGGTCAGTGGTTCTCAAACTTTTTCGTTGTAAGCCCCCCTTTGTGTAGAGTGCATCGCTTTGTAGCCCCCCAAATAAAGACTTATAATCCTAAACTTTCCAAAAAAAACATGTTCAGTTATACATAGAACATCAGTTCCTTTGGTTGGTGGTCTTATTTTTCCGATGTTTGAGTGCCTAAAATGTATTATACATTTCTAAATTTCATAAAATGCCACAAAATCTGCGGCCCCCCTGGATCCATCTTGGGGCCCCCAGTTTGAGAACCACTGGTCTAGGTTATGAAACAGGCATTATTTTAATGCAAACGTCGGTGGTGTTCCAAAACAGCAGCTGACTCTTGGGGGCTTCGAACATGAGGTGATTCAATATCATCATGTGTGTGTGTTACCCAGTGATTCAAACTATGTGATTCCTGTTGGTGTTGAAATCTAAACACACCATTAACTTATGACCACAGTCATAAAGGCTGGGAGAAAGTGGACGGTCAAAGGTCAAAATAAGAAAGTTTGTCATGTTAGCGCTGCCGTGTTTGTCGTGTTGCACTACCTCATTGTGTGTGTTTGCAAAAGGTTATTGTGTGTTTGTTTTCCCAACAAATCAATCGAAACAAAACCCAATTCCCTGCTGTCCCCGCAGTTCCCATAAAGACGCACACACACACACACACACACAATGGTAGGTGTTGCAGCACCAGACAGCCTGACGTCCAAGCATTTCCAGCAGTTTAGATAAACAAACTAAAAATACACACACATACAGGTGCGTTTCATTACAGCGGTCAGAACATCTCACAAGGGTCTATTGTTTTCATACAATGATATGATATTTTGTGTGTGTGGTGTGACGGGCTCTGGTGTATGTGCGTGTTTCATACAAGAATTGTGGTTCTTTAGTATTTATAGGCTTTACCAGAACCCCGAGTCTGTGTGCGCTACTACAAATTTAACAAATCTTAGTGTGTCGATGTGGAACTCATTTGCATATCCTCCTCTGCCAAAACTTCCTGTATTAGAAAATAGGACCGGAACGCTTTACATTGAACAATACCTGCTGACCCTGCCAGACACACACTCGCTTCTCTCTCTAATCTCTCTATTCTTTCATTTTCCAGGTAGTTCCTATCAAAATCCTGTTGGTTTATTAATTGCTTATGGATTTCAAGTCCCCCGATGGCCCACAGGGTCTAGGAGATTCTATTAGCGATAAACTTGCCGTAAATGTTGGGAAGTTCCTCTCTTTGAATGGAGGAAGTTGGTGTACGTGTTCAGAGGAGCATGAAGTTTAATTCGTTTCAGGAAAACTTGGATCAAAAACCTGCCAAATCTGCTATAGTAAATGATCATGCGTTCACACAATTCTATCGACGACAACATTGTGATTTCATACCGTATATTTAGCAATAATTCAATGGAGATAATGATGTCGTTTTCATATTTTGTTGAAGTCAACTTAAGGTTAAATAAATTGATGCTTAGCAGAATGGGGACGTTCACAACGCTAGCATGTCGGTTTAAAACCTAAACATTTATTTTGCATTTAGTTTGTCCTAAAAAGTTTGTCTTTGAAATTATAATTTTGGCATTAGGATTAAACACGTAATTAAGGAGATTGACGTTTGTAATTTTTTCCTATCAGTACTCAAGAAACCTGGTAAGAACACCAGCATCTAGTGTTGGGGACCAGCAAACAAACCCATCACACGCTGGTGTGTTCAGCAGGGTATCTGATGCCTTCCTCGGCTGAATGCGATGGGTTTTGTGGGTTTTGTTAGAGTAATATTATTACTAGCGTTTGTAAGAGCTGTTTGGACATAGGGAGATGGACGACTTCCTCTGTAATGACAATAGAGTTTGTTAAGGTGAAGCAGAATGTCAGTGAATCAGTGAGTGTTGTGACCCTCAGGGTTGGGTCAAGGTCAACATGTGGGGTGAGCGAGTCATCAATCAATATGATCTGCCCGTCCTCCACATGTTTGTCATTAATCACAGTGATGGACCCGCTGTCCGTGTGTGTGTGTGCGTGTGTTAAAGTGTGTGTGAGGGGTCAGAGGTAATTGTTAATTAGTGACTAAACCATGTAGAACAACAGACGCCAGACCATGAGACACGAAGTCATTTGATGTTTCTTTTAAGTGTGCATGTGTGTTAGAGGGCTTTCTTTGCCCTGAGGAGAAGAAACTGAACTCGATGTCTTAAAAAAGTCTTGGTGCTCTGCAAACTGTCAGTAATCACACACGCTGTATCTAAATCTGGTTTTCCCATTGGCTTCTGTTGTTCTGAAAGGCATAGTTAACCCCAAAAGTTGTCATTTTGTCACCATTCGTCTCACCTTCAAGTCATTTCATCCCAAGAGACACAAAAAAATATTTTCGAGAGGAGTGTTTCCAACTTGAAAATTCAAGATGAAGCACCCTAAAATATTTAGCTTGCTTGAGTGTTGGCTGCTTGATAGTGGTTTGACTCGCATTTTGTGGACGAAAATTTCCTCACAATGTAGGAAAACATTAGGACATTTGTAACTACGTTTACATGCGCATCAGTAATGCGATTATTTCCAATAAGTAAGGACTTAATCGCAGTAACATGTTTACATGACATGAGAACACCTCTTTGCTCCTGTTTACATGGGAGTTTTATTAGTCTGATTATTTGCTATAATACACAGCACAAACGATGCTCTCGGGTACAGTAGATGTGTGTTACTGGCTATCGTTTTAATATATTCGCAGGTGTGTGTTACTGGCTATCGTTTTAATATACTCGCGTGAATCGCGTCAAATGCAAAACAGCTTGACGCTTACTGCGATTATGAGCTTAATCACATTATTTAAATTAGGGCTGCAACAACTAGTCAATAAAATCGATAATAATCGATAATGAAAATAGTTGTCAACGAATTTCATTATCGATTAGTTGGTCTGTGACGTCACTTGCGAGCTGCACAGTTATAGATCAAGCGCGTCTTCTTCCCTTTTAAAATTACCATTTTAGACGTGTCTCTACGTGCAGCATGAGCTTCGCATTTTTAAGGTCAGACGTGTCTCTCCGTGCAGCCCGAGCTGCGCTGTTTTTTAGTCAGACGTTTCTCTCTCCGTGAATGCGCCTCTCGGCACGGCACAAGTTGCGCAGTTTTAAAGTCAAACGTGTCTCTCCATGCAACGCGAGGTGCGCGATTTTAAAGTCAGACGAGTTTTGCATGCATCTCTTAAGCCACGCGTTTTAAAAGTTTAAAGGGGAGATGTGTTCTAAATGACAAAATTAGAGAATATAATATGTAAAACCCAATTTGTAACTAAATACCCTGAATTGGGTGTATATTTAGCTCAGAGGTGGGAAGTAACGAAGTACATTTACTTGAGTACTGTACTTAAGTACACTTTTTGAGTATTAGTATAATATAACTAATTTAAATCGTATAATTGCGTTTACATGAGGTAAAGTGTAATCGCAGTTTTGCCAAAATCCTATTATAGATGGTTTCATCTTAACAACATAAACAAACGTTACTGCGCATGCGCACTTTTGTGACCCCAACTGAACTTCCGGTACACATTCACAAACAATAGAGTGCCTGCAGATTATTTCTGATAACAATCAAAAGAAACCGAGAATATCAGTTACTTGGCTAAACTTGTCTCTCCAATATTTTGAATTTAGACTGCAATACCAAGCTCAACCGCTAAATGTCATTGTACCATACGGTTTCTTTAAATGCCACCGAACTACAGGACCCATTCAACAAATTGTTTATTTAATAAAATGAGCATACAACAAAATTCAACAAATCGTTTAATTTATACAATTATTATACCGTAAAAAAATACAAATGAATACTAAAATAAATTAAATAAAATATAAATAGTTATTATTAGACCCTAGCTAAACACAAACCAGAGGTTAACTGGGTGTCAGGCGCGCACGCATCCAATGAAATGGTCTATAATCGCATTATGAGGGTGCATGTAAACATAGTCATTGTGAGGGCAACCCAGTTGTTCATGTATTAAAATAAACTTTATAAACATACTAAATACAGTAATGTTATAATAAAGTGTTAAAATGAGGGTTGGGGTTGAGAGAAAATATCATTATGTTCAGTATTAAAAACATAAAGTTAATGGAAAGTTCTTGTAATGATATGAGTACCAGCATGTGGTTTGTGTGCGTGCGTGTGCTTGAGGATTTTGAAGAGTGACCAGTCGCCCGGCCACCCACTGATGTAGTTCATCTCTCCTCATGTCTGGTCTTTCTTTCATCGTCTCACTAATGGAAAGACGTTACATTGAAGTCTCTCTTTCAGGGCTCAGAAATGTGACGGATACATCCATCTTTCAGGCATTATAGAATGTTGGAATGTGAGTCAGAAGAGACTTTTTTTGTTTGCTTATCTGAGACGACCGTGTCATATTGTGTGTCTGTATGTCTGTGCTAGCACTTTCTTTCTTACAAAGGGAATCGTTCAGTTTAGAAGAGATTAACTCTGGTAGAGAGAGAGAGGGAGGATTTACTCTTCCTGTGCTCTCTCTCTTTCTCTGTTGATTTCACACCTCTGGATCAATCTTTAATGCAGAGATTAAGTTAGGGGGCTGTCTGATAATCTGTCGGAAAGTCTGTTCCCTTCTGCTTTAGGATTATCAGAACATCTAAGACCCTAACCTACGTGTGAAGCTGTATCTATCTTTATGGTTTATAGTTTGTATTTGAGGATCTTAAACCTTTAGACCTTAATCCTTGAGCATTTTCCTTGACAATTTTGTGATATAATATATACTGTAAATTTATTATAGAAAATCTATCGTCTGTCGTAAAGTTTGTATTGTACTGAAAATGTGTTTATTATTCTTATACTATAAAAGAGAATCCAAGGCACTTCTTCCGGTACAAAAATATAAAAAGCCTTTATTCACATCATGGTTAATCACAAAAACACAGTAAAAACTGCAAAAATTCTGTTTACTCTTGCAAGTGTTTTTCAAATTTTTTGCTGATGATGCATAATGTTAGCTCTATTTGATCTTTAATTTATCTTTAATATACGTATTATTCCTGTTTAGTATTTATTCATATAGTTTAGATAAATTTGTCTGAACTTAAATGAGGGTTGAGGAAAATAGAAAAGTCATATTTTTCAGGCAGTAGGTGAACAATAATCATTTTTTTATTTTTGATGTCAAAACACATTTTACTTGGATAAATGAGACCGGTGTCTAAGACATGGACATGAGAAATAAAGAGCTCTGGATCTTAACCACTGCATGCTGGGAAAATACCCAGAATTCCTCATTCATCTCTGGTTTCTCTCACTCGCTTTACTCCCTACGTCCCTACATTTCTCTTGTCCCTTTTTTTTCCTTCCGTCATAAATTGTCATTTTATTTTTATGTTTTATTTTATTATATTTCAGTGTTCCATCTTAGTCTAGTTTTTTATTTGTTCATATTTGAATAGCATTATGATGCAGCCGTTTTGATTCACGGACTTGTGGTTATCAGGGTAACAGATTCATTGTTTTATTTTTCACAAAATAATCTTTAAAAATCTCTTCGTTTTCCTAGTGTGTAAGGTCGGGTACTACAGATCTCTGTCTTCAGACGACGGCTGTCGTAGATGTCCACTGAACAGTTACTCCATGAAGGAAGGAGCCACGTCCTGTGATTGTGACAAAGGGTATTACAGATCGGAGACAGACCCAGCGTCAATGCCCTGCACACGTAAGGAAAACACACACACTAGTTTAAATCAGTCGGTGTCATATGGGCACTGTTTTATTGTGTGAGCTGATTTTGAAATCATAGATGTTGACAGATCTCAGGTCGGCTTCTCGTGTCTGATGATGAATTGAAGCCCGATGCATGTCTGATAATTAATGATTTGTGATAAATGACAGTCATCAGGAATTCAACCCCGTCTGCATTTCTTAAACAATGCACTGAATTCAATTGGAATACATTTTTTATGAAGTAAACAGCATTTTCTGAATATTAAGCAGCTGTTTATAGAAGTATTGAATTGTCTTTTTTTATTATTTTGTAACGAAATCCTTTTGCAAGTGGCTCTCGTGACAACAGATGTGAAAGCACACAAACATTTTACATGATTATGGATTACAAAATAAACAACATTCATTTCAGTAAAAATGTGCAAAATTTCTACTTAGATTTCCTTTTTTGTCAATGATAAAGTCAAAACAAAAATGTCTTCCATTTTGTTTTATGTAAACTGTTTTAAACTTCTTTGACACAGTGAGGTAACTCTTAGATAAGATAAAATGTAAAACAAAAAAAAACATTTGTATACAAAAAAATGAAAAAGTAAACTTCAGCAGAGCTCTAATAGTTTGTCAGGCATGTGCATGTGATTATTTCTGTTTACATCTGTTTATGCAGCAGATGTTCCTCACATCAAATAAATGAATTTAAATGAGACCGTATCAGTCTCACTCTCTGCCAGCTGTCTGTACGTCTCACTGTGCCAGCTGTCTGTCTATCTGTCTGTCTGTTTTCCTCCATCCAGATGAGCTGATTGATCAGTCTGTGAAACAGACGCTGTTTCTGTACTCTTTTTCTTATTTCTCCTTATCCGTCTCTCTGTCTCTGTCTTGCTTCTCCAACATTCATTGTTGAAGGAGACGGTCATCGCAAAAAAATGACTTCTAACAAAACGTGCTAACAAATACTCCTGTGTGTGTCTCAGGTCCTCCATCTGCTCCACGCAGCCTCATATCTAATGTCAACGAGACGTCCGTACTCTTGGAATGGAGCCCGCCTCTCTCTACAGGGGGCCGTCAGGATCTCACCTACAACGTGGTGTGTAAGCGGTGCGCTCGAGACGGGCAGAGATGCGTGCCGTGCGGGGAAGACGTGCACTATTTACCGCAGCGGCTGAGTCTGCGCTCCACGCGCGTGTCTGTTCACCAGCTGCAGGCGCACACCAACTACACCTTTCAGATCTGGGCCGTCAACGGGGTGTCCAAACAGAACCCCGGCCCGGAGCAGGCCGTGTCCGTCACGCTCGCCACCAACCAGGCCGGTGAGTTTCTGTGTGCGTGGCTGGTTTGTGTAGATGACCTAGATCCATATCGGTTCATTACGCATTATCGGTGTCCAATCACAAACTTGAATTTAAGCGATGATTCGTGTTTGCTACTAAGATGAGCATTAAGATCTTTGTGCATATAGTCCGAAATTATCGTATGCGTTTTTTTCGTATTTGGCGCTCGTTTGTACTTTGTCTCTGAATTGTCAAGGATGCGAAAAACGCAGAAAAACCAACCCAGTCCGAAGTTTTTTATAGCGGATGAAAATATCGGAGGCATTGTGTAAATGTGATTGACACAACGTGAGGTCGTCTTTATTTTTTGACGTGCTGAAATTTCGGATTAGAATTGCTGTTGTGCATACTCAGCATTAGAGGTTTGTTCAAATGCTTTAACCTTATTTAACTAAGTAATGAACTTTATTTTGTGAGGATTGTTGTAGAGAAGTGTGCTTTTTACTCTTTTAAATAATACATGTGTGTTTTTCTCACCTAATTCTCTGTGCAAAGTTTTCACCGGGTTCAGTTTCTCTCACCCAATCACCTTCGGGTGGATGTGTAATATTCAGTCTGTGCTCTTGATGGTGTGTTGGGTTTCAGTCGGAATGGAGCGTTTGCTGGAAATCCGGAACTTTCTGTGACAAGTTACCCAAGCTTGTAAATCACCTGGAGGGATTGAGTTTGGGCGGAGGGTCCTGTCATGCTTTGACATGCCTTTGGCTGTAGGACAGAGGTCCTGCATACATGTGTACTACTTATATATGTGCCGGGTGATTGTGTGTGGGCGCAGTTAGCATACATCATGTTAAGGGATAGTTCAACGGTAAATGAAGAACACGAGTGATACACAGAAGAAACGGTTAGCAGAATGTCAGGGTTGCAACTTCTAACATTTTAATTTGTGATTTTATACTTGACTTTCTAAGAAATCTAAATAAATAAGTTATAAAAAAATCATATAGATGATGGCAGATTTTTTTTGTGGAATTCTTTGTATAATTGTTTTTTGAGTGACAATTGTATCAATACAAGAAGATTAAAGTCACGGAGTGAGACGCATACAGACACATCACATAGTGTTTATATAAAGTATATCGCTCAAAAGATACCAGTGTGTGTATAAGCACTGAGATTGCAAAGCCAAGTGTCCGTAATACACACGTCTGGCACAAACACACACACGGACAAACCTCACACAAACACTCGCGCACAAAACCGCAAAGTGCACATATCCCAGCGTGCACTATCGGCTTTGATAAATGATCCCCGTGGAACGCTGCGTCCAAAACAGTTTTGCCCCCGAATCCCCGTGTTTACGATAAACGAGCGAAGATTCTCATCTTTCCTTTTTGCGTTATCTCATCCAGACACACACACCCACAACTCCATTACGGCCCCATATCTGTCAGAGCAGACGGCATGATGGATGCGCGTTAGAGACGAGTGCCTTCGGAGGGTGAAGGGGGGCGCTGACCCCTGTGTTTTTGGCTGGAGGGGGCCGTCTCAGAAGCCCCCCGTGGGACGTTTCCAAATCACGTTTGGTCTGTCGGGTCGGGCAGAGGAAGATGGATCTGTGGGCGGGAGATGATCGCGTCGAGCTGCTGCTGTTACAGCTGGCAGGGGTTCCAATTGTTTAACGGAGGCATAAGACGCGACGCACACGCAACTTATAGATAAGACAGCATGGATGCATTTTCTGCACCGATTTGTGGGGGATTTACGTGTTTGTTAAATGTTTTGGAAGTACTCGAATCATGTATTGGGAGCTGTTTAGTTATTTTATGTCTTATTTTTATTTTTCTGTATAATTGTGAGCAAATGTGACAGTTTTTTAAAAGACAACTCTTACAGTTTAGTTTAGAATATATAGTTTTTTACAGTTCTTTATAGTTTTAATATAAAGTGTTAAATATAAAGTCGCATGGTTCATTTACGTAAGGTAAACACACAGGTTCAGGCATGAAAGTTTTTCAGTAACAACATTTGAAGTCTGTGGAAATACTCAGAGCTTTGTGCTGAGTCATGAAAATCTCTGATCCAGCCTTTCATTTTATTTCTCCTTCACAGACCTCTGACGTTCTTTTGTACATTTCCTCGTTTTCTCGCTTTTCCGTTTTGTTTCTTCATCAGTTCTCTGCAACTTTAGAGAAGCTGAAAAGACGGCGCTCATCTCTGTTGTGTCTGATTCTCGGTGTTTGACTTTCTCACCCTCAACAAAAACAGCTTCAGGGGAGAAAACTGAACAGACAATAGCTGTCTTGAGTCCAAATCCACAGTCGAAAGGAAACCAGGAACGTTCGGGAGGGAAAAAGATCTTGTCCTCTATGTCCTTTCATTTGTCTTTTCTCTTGCTGTGTTTGTCTGTGATGTGATGAAAGAGCGACAGTGAGACAGACAAAAAACCTGACTAAAATGCAGTGAATGTAAAACTTTATCGAATATTAACTTTCTCTCTCTCTCTCTCTCTCTGCAGCTCCCTCCACAGTCATGTCGGTTGAGAGTAAGGACATAACCCGGCACACGCTCACTCTGTTCTGGCAGGAGCCAGAGAAACCCAACGGAGTCATACTGGAGTATGAAGTCAAATACTATGAGAAGGTGAATTATGGGAAACATCTAGTTCTTTTTATCTCATTTTAAAAGAATAGTTCAGCCAAAATTGAGAAAAGTCTTTTATCCTCTTCTGGCCCCTCTATGCAAAACTTTCTTCTCTCCTGGCTGTTGTAACCCAAGGAAGTCATTTGGGTCTGTCAAGATATAAAACAACAAAAAAGTTGTCATAAACGTTGTCCACGGGGCTCAAATACAGTTTCTTTGTTATCCTTCTTCTACTGTTTAAATTCTCAGTACTGTATGTGAAACACCATTCAACTTGTAAACTCAATATAAGTGCATGTAGTAAAGCTGTTTTCCTGTGTACAGCCGCTTTGACCGGATAAACAGGAAGTGAGGTTTTTATTCAGGTTAAAATAGCTCACTGACATCCCTCAGGCTGCTCGTTGACCTCTTACCTTCCTCTGTTCGTCCGTTCTGTCTCTCTCTGGCTGTATTTATAAATCTCAGGATCAGAACGAGAGGAGTTATCGCATCGTCAAGACGACGTCTAGGAAAGCAGATATTAAAGATCTGACCCCGCTGACCTCATACGTGTTTCACGTGCGCGCTCGCACCGCAGCGGGATACGGAGAGTTCAGCGCACCCTTCGAGTTCAGCACCAACACCGGTGGGTCTGCCGTTGTTGCTCAAAAGTGTGTGTTGAATTGGGAACGACATAGAAACGTTTTTTTTTTTTAGAATCATTAACTGAACTCTTATAAAGTATTAAATGCATGACGTGATATTTCGTTTCTTTTTTACAGTAGCATCTCGTGTTGTCGGGGTCATGAGCTCCGCTGTGTTGCTGCTGTTGGTGGCCAGCTGTGTTGTTGTGCTTCTGCTCATCTTCATCATCGCCTTTATCATCACCAAAAGGTGCGGATGATGACACATCTCGTGTTTATTATAATAGACCAATAAAAGAATGAATAGTGAAATATATTGTGATATATCTTAGGAGGAGCAGATACGGCAAAACGAAACAGGCCGAAGAGAAACGCCTGCAGCCAGGTAAATCCAGCAACTCACATTTATATCCCATTTGTGCAGTTGCTGGAAGGTTTTCTCCTCTTTAACGTAATGGAACGTCTTTAATGTGCCTTTAGGAGTGAGGATATATGTGGACCCCTTCACCTACGAAGACCCCAACCAGGCCATACGAGAGTTTGCTAAAGAGATCAATACATCCTCCATTAAGATTGAGAAAGTGATCGGCATCGGTGAGTTAACAGTCTGTTATCCTGTCATCACTATGAATGATTGTTGATGAACAGCAGGTGTAAACGCCTCAACTTGTGTCTGCAGGTGAGTTTGGTGAGGTGTGTAGCGGCCGTCTGAAGCTTCCAGGCAAACGAGAGATCTGTGTGGCCATCAAGACGCTGAAAGCGGGGTTTACCGAACAGCAGAGGCTGGACTTCCTGAGCGAGGCCAGCGTCGTCGGCCAGTTTGATCATCCCAATATCATTCACCTGGAGGGTGTGGTTACCAAATGTAAGTCAGAGATTTTAAGGGCTAGCAAAATGTGTTTTGCAACAGTTTTACTTTTAGCATGGTTTTAATGTGGTTGGACTTTCCTGAATGTCAGAAATGTTATTAATGCCGCGTTCCATTCAGGTTTGTTAATATGTGCAATAAATGCCACTTTATCACGATTCTACCTGGAATTGCACGATGTCACACAATCATGGTATCACTCAGGGACGTTTCATTTGAAGAAAATTTAACGCATCATTTAAACATTGTAGAACATTTGCTTAGACATACGAGTTGAACAATATGAATGATCTTTTCTAAAAGCGAACATTAACTGCTGCATTTTATCAGAAATGGAATCACGATAAAAAATTAAATTATAATACAGATAAAATGTGTATTTATATATTCATTAACATTATCGGTCATTTTTGCTTCTCTATCAATATCTTAGTTTAAAAGATAAAAATGCAGATTACTTTATGAACGTATCTTTACACATGTTGAAGTCAAAGGATGTCAAACTGACATCGAAATCGGACCTGACCGCTCAACTGATTTTTAAACCGAATCAAAACTGCCAAATCACGCACAGCATTGTGGGATATCGCAGGCTGTGAAGGGATACACTTTGCTGCCTTCAAAAACTGACCAGATGAAGGCATGTCAGTAGACAGTATTGACATGTGCCTTGATGCGTTCAGTGCATTTTGTTTCAGCGTTCAGACATACGGTAGCACCCGTATTCCAAACTTCACACAGCCGAACGTTACGGGGTCAGACATTTTTCGTAATATCCCCTGTTTGACTTTGAATGGAACGCAGCTTAAAGACTCGAGCTGGTGATATAACATTTGAGGTTCCTTTTGATATGCTAATGGTGATTTTTAATGTATGCCTGCTCAGTGCTTATTTGTGTGTTTGTTTGGTGAATGTGGCTTGACAAAGACTGCAGAGCCGCTCTCTGATACACACACATGCACAGTTGCGGTCTCCAGATGGAGTGGGCCGCACCGGAGGGCTAATGTGAGATAAAGTGCACCACAGACTCGGGGTCATTAATCACATCGTCAGGACTAAATGTGTTTGAGGGGGGTTTGAGTGTCACCTAATATCTCTGACCACAGGCGCACAACGCCGCCGCCGCCTCCGCCGCTGCTGTTGTGTGTGTGAGAACGAGAGGGTGTCACATTCCCTGTTCATAGCTAAGTGTTTCACATATTTCTGTTATACTTTATTTTTCTGTGTACATTTTTAAATAGTTAACTTATTTTTTGAGTAAACAGTGTTATTATGCTGTTACATAAAATAAGTTTATTCAAATGTGCTATTAGTATAGTTATTTTAATCTAAAAATACATTTTTATGATTTTATATATACAGTATATATATATATATTATTTACATATACTTTTGGATACACCATTCACTTTCAAAAGTATGTTTGGCCTATACTTGTAACCAATTTTTGTGTTTTATGTATTTGTGGCTTGTAGTTGTTTACTTTTTCAATTGGGTAGCCTATTAAGTAATTTTCTTACTTGTGTTACATTTTAAGTGCACTTAAAAGTATACTTTTATAAACCAAAACGTCTGCCAATATACTCCCAAAAGGTATCAAAAGTAAACTTACAAGTACACTACTAGTACATTGATATTCATTTATTTATTCATTTGGCAGACGCTTTTATCCAAAGCGACTGGATATATTTACTTCATAAAGAATACTTAAAAAATACTTGACCTTGAGAATACTTCGTGAAATGAACTTGAAGTATGCTGTTGTTTTGTACCTTAAAAAGAAAAAACTTTCGCTTCTTTTTACATTTTTTATACCATAGATAATTCTCTTGCAGTATATTCCTTTTAATATCAGAAATGTATTCATAATGTTTTGTGTTTTAATGTTAATGTTTTAAGAAAAAAAACGAAATGATAAAATTAGAAATAGTTTTTTATGTATGTATTACTGCATATATTCAGATTCAAGCAGTTTATTCGGCTCACTCTGAGGTGCATAAAGAAAGTTTTGAGAAGCAGGTGATGTTAAAAACATTGATTTATAACTTCATAATGAATTAAAAGAGAGTATTATGTATTTCAAACAGGTGGAAGTCATCCAGCACTGACGTTGTTTAATTTAATTTCAACTCATAAATGTCCCCTAAAACTATAAAGCCGTCTTACTTCTCCTGTGTTGTGTTACCGCAGAGCTAATGGAACTGAATGCTTCATTTGCATAATATAAATGAGAAAGAATGAAATCTAAATATGTAAATAAAGCAGCGTGGGATCGCTGGGCCTCTCGGTATCTCTCAACAGTGTTTCTATGTGATGTTGATCATATTACTACAGTGGTTCCGTCTCATATCAAATGCAAAAAAAAACTCATTTTTGTCTCTTTTTTTAATATTTGTGTTTGTTCTCATTGATGCATCATTTTCAATATGTAAAGTGTATGTTTATGTTTTGGTGATGGAGACCATCGAGTTCATTGTCAAATGTATGCATGCATGACACACACAACGCAAATCTAGACACAGTCAGTAAACACTGTATTAGCATTCTAATAGGGTGGGCGGAAAGGGGCGGGACTGGGAAATGCAGACAGTGATGGGAGGGGTCAGAGGTCACCTGCTCCTCAGGCCCCTCGGAGGAGCTGTCAGTCAAACTAGACTCAAGGTCATCAGAAAGGCCACACTGAAAAAGATGGCTGACAATAAGTCTGGATGAGCTTATTTTACCGCACTTCCTCTATAGGGGAAAAATCATTGACCAACTGTCAATCAAACAGCCACTGTGCTTTTGTGTTACGGAACCGATTCAAGTAGCTCGTTTTAAAAATCACCCAAAAATTGTCGGTCATGGCCGAACATGTATATAAACCACAGAAGCTTGATGACAAATAATCTGTCTCTTTTAATAAAAAAATAGAACGAAATAAATTCCATGAACAATCAAAACAGGATAATATCAACAAGTAAATATACACAAAATATGTATAAACGAATAAAGGCAAAATAATTCATAGTAACAGGCAGGGTAGCTAAGGAAACAAAAAGACAACCTGACTACACCTGTCCTACAGGAAAGATCGTACCTCGCTCCCGAAAAAGAAAAGAAAACAGGTGAGTCTTCCGGACCTCTGCTTCCCTCACTACTCTTCCAAACTTCCAAAAAAGTGAACTAAATAAAACCACTACCGTTACTACAAAGAAATGTACGAAAAGTTAACACGAGTATAAAATAAACAACAAATTAAACTAACAAAACTAAACCACTCCAGCAAGCGGAAAGCGAACAAAAAATAATAATAATAAATGACACGTAACTGTGTGTGTGTTGATTTTAGAATAACACGGTTTCATTGTCTTGAATCTGATGTTTGCATCTGGTTAGTATATTAAGCTTCATGTCGTGCTAAATATTAAGAAAAAGTGTTTCATTAGCACAGTTTGTCTTTGCCATGCAAATACTGTCGGTAGGAAAGTTAAAGTGGAAAGTTAAATAAGTTGGGTTGTGTTTTTCGCATATGAACAGCAGCTTATGAAGTCTCTCTCTCTCTCTCTCTCTCTCTCCGATTGCAGGCAAACCTGTTATGATCATCACAGAGTACATGGAGAACGGCTCGCTGGATATGTTTCTCAGAGTAAGAGCTTTCAGATTCATACAGATCACACGAATATGAGATGCAGTTTATCTTCAAACCTGGAGAAAGAGATTCATCCGCTTTCCCGGTCCTTTAATTGACCTTCATGATTCATTCACTTTGATGGGCGACGTGTCACCGCTAAGTCTCTCTGTTTCAGAAGAATGACGGCCGCTTCACTGTTATCCAGCTGGTGGGGGTGCTGAGGGGCGTCGCGTCCGGTATGAAGTATTTATCCGACATGAGTTACGTTCATCGGGACCTGGCGGCTCGGAACATTCTGGTGAACAGCAACCTGGTGTGCAAGGTCTCCGACTTCGGGATGTCCAGAGTGCTTGAAGATGAACCAGAAGGAGCTTACACCACCAGAGTGTGTTTACTTTGATTTATATACATTGATTCATCACAGCTGTGTTGATGTTCAGTGCGAGTGTCATACTGCTTTTATGCAGCTCTATAAACAAGTTAATGGGATGTTGACGCAGAACACATCTGTGGCCGTTTTTTTGATTTTCAACGTAAAACTTAGGCAAGTATCAGATTAATGGACTAAAACATTCAGGCGTCGACACAATGACTTGGATTTCTGTCTTAATAGTCCACTCAATTAAAAGCGAAATAAAATAAATAAAAGACAGAAAACAAACAGGATGTTGTGAAATTATGTTTATATGTAACCGTATAGTAAACATTGCTAATAACACAAACCCGTTCATCACAGGGAGGAAAGATTCCGATTCGCTGGACCGCTCCAGAAGCCATCACATACAGGAAGTTCACTTCGGCTAGTGACGTGTGGAGCTATGGCGTCGTCATGTGGGAAGTGATGTCATACGGAGAACGACCATATTGGGACATGAGCAATCAGGATGTAAGTGCCACTGTACCGCCAGTCAGATTCCTGGTCTTATTTATTTAGGTCAAACCTTTACTTCTTTCGTTACCATGGTACCATGGAATAATACAATAGCACTTCATCGTTGCATAACGTTGTGCACCATGCCAAATTATACAAACTAATTGAATGGCATAACTCATTTCCTCTCTGTTTCCTAGGTGATAAAGGCGATAGAGGAAGGTTACCGGTTGCCACCGCCCATGGAGTGTCCGCTGGCGTTACATCAGCTCATGCTGGAGTGCTGGATGAGGGAACGGGCAGACAGACCCAAATTCAGCCAGATAGTCAACATGCTAGACAAACTCATACGCAATCCAGCCACACTCAAGAGGATAGCAGGAGACACCAGCAGGTAAACAGATGTACACTTTGTAGACGTGTAGAGACAGCGCACAACCTTTCCCTTATATAAAGCAGACTGTATATACAGCCACGGAAAAACTGAAGAGACCATTCCAAAATTTTATTTCATCAGCATTTCTAGATGTATTGTGGTCATTCCAGTCCAGTTCCAACCTCAGGAGCAGTGTTGGGTGTAACTAGTTACTAAGTAATTAGTTACTGTAATTTAATTACTTTTCCCTTGAAAAAGTAAAGTAAGGGATTACTCTTATTTTGTCTGTAATTTAATTACAGTTACTTCTGATGTAATTAAACTAAATACTTTGTGTAATGTGTGTGTGCAGAAGAGGAGTTTACATCCAAACTCAAAGTCTAACTTTAAAATCCGTGCTTTAATGTATAATTCTCACATTTGTAATTAATAATAATACTTTATGTAGTTTATATTATTTATTTTAATGAATTAAAAGAGCCGTTTCATGTCTATCCTTGAATCACTTAACTCATCAAGGTTGATGTAGGATATAGAAAGTAATTAGTAATAAGTAATTAAATACTTTTTGAAGAGAGTAACTTGTACAGTAATCTAATTACATTATCGAATGTGTAATTAGTAACTAGTAATTAATTACTTTTTCAGAGTAACTTACCCAACACTGCTCAGGAGTGACAAAAAGTCATCCAACAGCAATGTGAAAGACTGACAGCATGACAAGACACATGAAAACTGTGATAAAAATACAGGTTATCACATAAAAAATTACTTTGAACTTTTCGTAAAGACACAGAAATATGTTGTATTGCTTAAAAGTGAATATGAACTTATGCAGTATTTAAGGTCTGAAAAAAATACAGAGCATCTTTTCTGTTAGTTTCATTTTCTGCAAATAAATACAAATAGCAACAATATATTTTTTAAATTTGGGAGAAATATTGTTAGTAGTTCACAGAATGAAACAAAAATGTACATTTTACCTAAACACATACCAATAGATAGCAAATTCAGGGAAACTGATATGGTGCTTTGAAATGGTCTCTTATTTTTTCCACAGCTATATATGACAGGAAATTTATATTCACATTTTTGGATCCTAAAGAATTAGTTTGAAAAGGAATTTTTATTATTTACAAGTTGATTCAAACTCAGAATGTTAGTAACTGAAAGCTTCAGTCACCATTCACTTTCATTGTAAGAAAAAAGATGCAATACAAGTAAATGGTGACTGAGACTCTCTGGTCATTTAGGTTTGGGACAACGTGAGTCCGTAGGAATTTTAAAAAAGTAATTTTGTGATGTGCCTAATCTTTTTATCCCCAGGCCCCATCCATCCACGCTGCACCACGCCCCCTCTGGAAGCCCCGCCCCCTCGTTGGGTTCTGCTGAAGAGTGGTTGAAAGTCATCGGATTAAAACAATACAGAGACAACTTCAGCGCAGCCGGACACTGCGGTCTAGAAAGCGTTATACAAATAAACCAGGAGTGAGTGTTAAAACACACACACACATTAACACACATTTTACTGATCATGAGAAAAATAAATGGTTTCTTTTTTAGGGATCTGGCCAACATGGGAATCACATGCACGGCACATCAAAGAAAGATCTTGACCGGTATTCAGGATTTATTGTCTGGATTGCATCAAATGCAAGATAAGAAGGTTCCTGTGTGATCCAGGATGAGGTGTAAAGCAAACATCATGTTGGTTAACATGAACTAAGAGGGAAGGAATATTTCACTTCTGCACTTTAATGGAATATAAAGATCAAAATGAACGAGTCAAGCTGCAGTTTTTCCTGCACCTCTGCATTTTCATGAGGAATTGTGTTGATTTTTTTCTGCTGGTTGTCTTCGTGACGTTTGAGGATTTTTGAACCAGCCTTCTGCAGACAATTCAAGTGTTTGAAGACGTTACTGAAGCTTTTGTTCCAGCACTGAGGAAGTGAAGGTGTGTGTTTGACAGGACTCTGGAATCATGAGAGTATGAAGTGTTTGCCCTCAGTGGAAGGGAAATGATCCCGTGAACATTATATTCCAACGGATCGTTTGCCTCGGGAGATTTTCAGCTTTTTCAACTGAAACTAACAGAACGTTTGGAGCGAGTGTGTTTGTTTTATGAAGGCCAGATGGAGAAGCTTTTCAGAGGTATTGCTGAATGGAATTTCTTTTTGCTTTATTTGTTAAAAAATCATGGAAATGAGGAAATAAACCTAGGTAAGATTTAGTCTTAAATTACTCATGTTGCAGTTTTTGAGGTAACAAAAGAAATGACTTAATCCAATGCCTGCCTGTATTGATGATGGCAAGTTTTGAAACTTGTTTTAGACGTACACTGTACATAATGTTGTATGTACATACAATGGTTTTTAATCGTTTTTTTTATCATGTACATAATACCAGCTTTTCCATTTCCATGTACAGATTTGGATTTCGTCACATTTTCTTTTTCCACATGCACGAAAGATGTTAACAGAATGTTGTTAGTGTTCATTTTGACAGTTACACATTGTATATCAGTGGCTCGTTTAATAGATGAGGAGTCACACAGTCTGCTTTTTCTCTTTAGGCGCATCTAACTTATAACCTCTATTTATGATCTTTTGTATCTAGTTCTTAAAATAAAATGGAAAAAGATTACATATGCTGTGGTGTTCATATGTTCAGGATAAAAGTGTTTATTTTGCCTGCCCAGAGGTGATTTTCTCAAAGCAAATAAATTACAGTATGTAAGAGGAAATATGAGAGGATGATGACAAAATGCACATCCAGGTGAGCTGCCACAGGCATAAATGATTTAAGAGGATTTTATCAATTGTTGTATGTAACTTACATCTCACATTTCAAAGGCAAAACAATTCTTTTTTTTTATGAATTGCTAAGAAATTGTGTCTGTGTTACTTAAACAGCCTGAAACAACTGAATTTTTTGTCACATTAAAATTCATGTAGGGTGGTTTCCCAGACAAAGATTATCTTAAATCAAGACTAGGCCTAAATTAGGACATTTAAGTACTTTTTAGAAACGCACATTTAAAAAAACATTACTTATGAGCATTTTGAGATAAATCAATGGTACTGATGTATTTGAAGATATGTCAATGCAAAACTAACATTTATTTTAGTCTAGGGCTAGTCTTAAACCCAGTATGAGAAACCGCCCCGTAAAGCAAAACAAAAAATAGATGACATCCACATTGTGTGTTATTTTAATACTGTTTCCTCTGTTTATGTGATAACTTTGTCCTGTATCGTGGAGAGAAGATTCACGTCTGATTGTTTCAGACGATTGTCCCGCAGGTCGAGCTCTGTCAGGTGTGAGGGGTTTGAGTTCAGAGCTTCAGCCAGAGCGGAGACGCCTTCCTTTGTAACACTGCAGTTTGACAACCTGAAGAGTAGACGGTGTATTTGCAAGCATTAGATGGTGGGCTATTTAAAAAAAGAAATTGTGCTAAATAGCTAATATAATGCTTTCGAGATTTTGCATCAATTCTGATCACTCGGATAAAGTCCTTTACCTCAGTATCTTCAGTTGACAGTGAGAATTCTTCAGTCCGGCTGAGATCAGCTTCACTCCTGAATCTTGTAGAGCATTTACACTCAGATCAAGCTCGATCAGACCGGACGTCTTTGAACTTAGAGCTGAAGCCAGAGCGGCACAAATTTCCTCTGTTATTCCACATGTATTTAGCCTGAGAGAAAATTGTAAGTTTGTAAACGTTATGTTTTCTAATGACTCGCTGTGTAAAACTTTGCAGTAATTTTGCAGCAGATTTGCCAGTAACTTACTGTAGATTTAATAAACAATTTTGTTTTAAGCATAAACTTACCTAGTTTATATATTTTTCTTTCATAAAACAAGACTAAATATCTTGAGGCACTTTTCTTATGTAAATGTATCGTAATTTAAAGGGGTCATATGTCACTGCTAAAAATAATATTATGGTTTGTTTTAGATGTAATTCAATGTGTATACACGATTTAAGGTTCAAAAACGCTGTATTTTCCACATTCCACATTTGTTTCTCCTCTTTGCCCCGCCTCTCTGAAACACGCAGATTTTTTACAAAGCTCATCGTTCTGAAAAGCGAGGTGTGCTATGATTGGCCAGTTAACCAGTGCGTAGTGATTGGTGGAATACTGCAAGCGTGTGACGGAAATGTAACGCCTCTTACCATATTTGAAACATCAGGTTCCAAAGCAAATGTACTGACAGGCGACCACCTTACTTGAGTAAACATTTGGGCGATCTTAGTCAAATCATACCACGAACTGAGGTGAATTTGTGGGGGTGTGGCTACACGAGGCGTTTCAGGCAGGTCTGGGTGAGCATTCGCTTTTAGATAGAAAGCATCTTTTGTTCCGACAATTTCATTTTTGCAATTTTACGTGTCTAATACATGCATGGGCAACTTATAACACACCAAAGACACAGAAAAACACGTATTCGCGCCATATGACCCCTTTAAGAAGTTTTAAATATGTTTACAGAAAACGGCTTTGGAAGACATTTATGCATTTGGCAGACGCTTTTATCCAAAGCGACTTACATTGCATTATCCTATACATTTTTTGTTTCTAAGTTGTATGTGCAATCCCCTGGGATCGAACCCACGATCTTGGCGTTGTTAGCGCCATGCTCTTACCACTGAGCTACAGGAAAGCTACAGGAAGAATGTCATTTTTTGCAGTTTTTCTGTGCCTATAGCAGTCTCTTCTTGCTCATTTTGAATCTCAAAAGTCAAAGAGTTTTCATTTTGATTAAAGTAATTGAAAACAGTACTAACTGGAAAGTATATTAAGTAGTAATTAAATCTACAGTAAGTTACTGGCAAACCTGCTGCAAAAACTACAGCAAAGTGTTACAGTGTACTTTTATCATAGCATGTAATATTGAGACAATAGAATTGAACTCGCTTCAGTATCTGTAGTGCACATTCAGTTTTCTTCAGAACTGCACAGAGATGTTTGACTCCAGAGTTTCCTACAGGATTCCAGCTCAGGTCCAGCTCTCTCAGGTGTGAAAGGTTTAAACTCAGAGCTGTGCTGAGGAGAACACAGCCATCTTCTGTTACTCCACAGTCCTTGAGTCTACAGCCAACAGACAAAAAACACATTGATACTGCAATCCCAAGCTTACAGCAAGCACTTGTGTGGGCTGAGGACTGTCAGAGTTTACAGCATTTCAATTTGGCATTGATTGAGAAACCAAACCTACTTCAGAGATTCCAGGCCGCACTCTGTGTCCTGCAGGCCAGCCGTATATTTAAAATAATCGGCACAATTGGTAAGAAGTTTTTGTTCATTATCCGAATCAGTTCCTAGGGTCAAAAACGTTGTCATCCTGACGAGAGAGACATACATTTCTTGCAATCATTTCATTTATCCCAGTAAAATGAGCAAAATAAGGTTCCATATTTTATCTTTATACACATTCAGAGCTTACACTAATGGCGTGTAGTGTGATCTCATTACTCCGACACAGAGCATCTCCACTCCTGAGTCCTGTAGGTTGTTGTTTTTGCTCAGGTCCAGCTGTCTCACGTTGGACCGTGACGTTAGAACCAAAGACAGAAAAGCACAGCCCTTCACTGTGATGTTACAGTCCTGTAACCTAACAGAACAAGTACACTACATAAACTGTATTTTATGTATGACCGCAATAAAAATGAATGAATTCTTACTGGGCCTTTGGAGATAACTTGACCACCGGGAGCAGCCAACGAAGGATTTCTTCTGATCCTCCGTATTTTCTCAGGTCAAACTCATCAAACTTTTCATCTGACATCATGAGAAGATACAGCAGAGCTAACCAGAGTTCATGAGTCATGTATTGCCTGTTCACTTTTCCAGAGTTCAGAAGGCGTTGGATTTCATCGGTTAAAGAATGATCATTAAGTTCACGTAGACAGTGAAAAAGATTCACACACTGCTTTGGACAAAATGCGTCTCTGATTTTTTCCTTCAGATACTCAATAGTTTTCCCTTGTTCCTGGAAGCTATGCGGCCTTTTTACCAAAAACCCTTCTAGAAGGATGTGATTTGAATCCATTGAGAATCCCATGAGGAAGCGAAGCAGAAGATCTAGATGTCCGTTCTTACTTTGTAAGGCTTTATCAATTGCACACTTGTGTAACCTTAACATTGTCAATGGAATTTCAGATTTGTGAGATTCTTGCTGGTCAAGCACATTTCTGTTGTTGTTTATAAGTTCAAGGTGCACGTAAAGAGCTGCGAGATGTTCCTGAAAGATCAGATGAAGAAAGCAGTAAACTTTCCCCTGATACCAGCCAAACTCCTCTCTGAAGATCTGAGTGCACAATCCTGAGTACACTGATGCTTCTGCTACATCAATGCCACACTCTCTCAGGTCCTCATCATAGAAGATCACATTGCCTTTCACAAGCTGCTCAAAGGCCAGTTTGCCCAGTTTGAAGATCATGTCTTCATCATTCTACACTTTCTTCTCATAGTCCTTCTGATGTTTGATGTGTGTCTGAATGATCAGGAAGTGTGTGTACATTTGAGTGAGAGTCTTGGGGATCTCTCCTTCAATCTCTGCTTCACTCAACATTCTCTCTAGAACAGTGGCTGAAATCCAGCAGAACACTGGGATGTGACACATGATGTACAGGCTCCTGGATGACTTCAGGTGTGAGATGATTCTGTGGTTCAGACTCTCATCACTGATTCTCTTGCTGAAGTATTCCTCCTTCTGTTTGTCAGTGAAGCCTCGTACCTCTGTGACTCGATCAACACACTCAGAGGGGATGAGATCAGCTGCTGCTGGTCTGGAGGTGATCCAGATGAGAGCGGAGGGAAGCAGATTCCCCGCCATGAGGTTTGTCAGGATCACGTCCACTGAGGCTGATTCAATGACATCACACAACCTCACACTGCTGTGGAAATCCAGAGACACGCGACACTCGTCCAAACCATCAAAGATGAACAACACTTTATATTCACCGCTGGAGATTTCCATTTCTTTTGTCTCTGGGAAGAAAAGATGAAGAAGATGTAAAAGACTGCGTGTTTGGTTCTTCATCAGATTGATCTCTCTGAAAGGAAGTGGAAATATGAGGTGGACGTCCTGATTCTCTTTCCCTTCAGCCCAGTCCAGAATGAACTTCTGCACAGAGACTGTTTTTCCAATGCCAGCGACTCCCTTTGTCAGCACACGTCTGATGGGTTTGTCTTGTGCAGGTAAAGCTTTAAAGATGTCGTTGCATTTGATCGGTGTGTCCTCTGTTGCTGTTCTCCTGGATTGTATCTCAATCTGTCTCACCTCATGTTCATTACTGATCTCTCCACTTTCACTCTCAGTGATGTAGAGCTCTGTGTAGATCTCATTCAGCAGAGTTGGGTTTTCCTGCTTGGCCAATCCTTCAAAAACACACCGGTGCTTCGTTTTCATTTGTGATTTAAATCTTTGTTGAATTTCTGAATCAAATGATGGAGGATCGTTTCTAGAAAAAAGAACATGTAAATTTGAACATTTTACATTATATTTAGGCTATGGTTGGGACAATTTTTATAGTGTATAGGATCAAATCAAAAACAGATTTAATAAGTTACATGCAAATAGTAGTTTGATTTACTTTTGGTCAGGCAGAGATTCTTTGTGTTTTAAGTTAATTGGCATGACCACTGGTTTATCTCTGGGTACAGATGGGTTAAATCTCTTTCCAGAACTGAAAAAGACAACAAAATTCAGCTATCAAGAGTTCAAGATTATGTTCTAGCGTTTAAAACACAGCACTCTGAAATACTTGATTCTGATTGGTCAGTCATGACAACCACCTAAAACTAATAACACAAGGTCACCCGGGTACTGTGGGTCACCTTGATTTTACAAATAATTTACTCGCAAATAAATTCAATAGAAATATGTGTCATTGATAACATTTATGAGATGATATAACGTATAGATATAATGTTGAGATTTATTCTGCAGCTATTAACCCTTATTGAATTCATCTTTCGTCTTTTTAAGTATTTTAAGTCTGCGCCAGTACATGAAAAATGCTGGGTTGTTTCAATCCATGTTTGGGTAAAATATTGAGAAACCCAACTTCTGGTTTGGAAGTAAGCTAGAAAATGTGCATTCACCCAACCATGGCTTGAATCAACCTAGTGTTTTATACAGTATCAAAACCAACACAAATAGGCTAAACCTTATTCAAACGTAAAAGTTGTTTGAGTTACCTTTGGTCAGGCAGAGAGTCTTCATGTTTTAAGTGCATTGGCATAGCCATTGATTTATCACTCTTCATAGATAAAACACTGGGCACATTTGAGTTAAATCTCTCGCTAGAACTAAAAAACAACAAAATCTTCAATAGTTAAAAATATTGTGTTCAAGTAATAAAATAGTTTGAATAAATAAATATTGAAACAATTATTTTAGACTTGTGCCACGAAGTTACATGAAAACATACAGTAAGTAGTTTGAGTTACCTTGGGTCAGGCAGAGATTCTTCATGGTGTAAGTGAATTGGCGTGCTCATTGATTTATCACTTTTCAAAGATAAAACACTGGGTACAGATGAGTTAAATCTCTCTCCAGAACTAAACAAGAAAATCTTATAGTTAAAAAAGATTGTTGCAGGAATAAAACAGTTGAATTGATCTTTAAAAACGGAATTATTTTATTCTGTGCCTATTTAGGATCAAAATCATCATATGTATTGTACGTTTGCAAACATAATAGTAGTTTGAGTTACCTTTGGTCAGGCAGAGATTCTTCATGTTTTAAGTGAATTGGCATAGTCATTGATTTATCACTTTTCATAGATAAAACACCGGGTACAGATGAGTTCAGTCTCTCACCAGAACTAAAAAAGACAACAAAATCTTCAATAATTACAAAACTTTATGTCAAAGTAATAAAATAGTTTTAATAATTAAATATTGAAACAAAATAATTTTAGACTTGTGCCATTAAGTTACAAGCAAACATAATAGTAGTTTGAGTTACCTTTGGTCAAGCAGAGATTCTTTGTGTTTTAAGTGAATTGGCATAGTCATTGATTTATCACTTTTCATAGATAAAACACCGGGTACAGATGAGTTCAGTCTCTCACCAGAACTAAAAAAGACAACAAAATCTTCAATAATTACAAAACTTTATGTCAAAGTAATAAAATAGTTTTAATAATTAAATATTGAAACAAAATAATTTTAGACTTGTGCCATTAAGTTACAAGCAAACATAATAGTAGTTTGAGTTACCTTTGGTCAAGCAGAGATTCTTTGTGTTTTAAGTGAATTGGCATAGTCATTGATTTATCACTTTTCATAGATAAAACACCGGGTACAGATGAGTTCAGTCTCTCACCAGAACTGAATAAGACAACACAATCCGTCTCTTAATAGTTTAAGATAGATTTTTCATTAAAACATTTTGTTTCTTTCATATTTAAAAACAAATAAAAGGTATTTTAGCCATTGCCATATACTGTATAATGGGTATGTCATGATGCATGCAAACATGAAAGTAGTTTGTGTTACTGACTTTGGTT
Organism: Triplophysa rosa; assembly: GCF_024868665.1. Taxonomy (NCBI): domain Eukaryota; kingdom Metazoa; phylum Chordata; class Actinopteri; order Cypriniformes; family Nemacheilidae; genus Triplophysa; species Triplophysa rosa. The sequence continues at coordinate 19,130,751 of NC_079903.1, read as the reverse complement.
AAACTGAGAATCTCCTTGTTTTAAGTGACTTGGCGTGGTCATTGATTTATCACTTTTCATAGATAAAAGACTGAGTACAGGTGAATCTGATCTCTCTGGCTGAAAACTGGCAAAGCCACACAAGCTGTTTATCTCATATTATATTCAGATGAGTGTCATTCTAGTTTTGTCAATAAAATGTAGTATTTACCTTTCATCGGAAGACAAATCTCCACCGTTTAACTCGACTGGCATAAATTGATCACTTTTGACAGACAAACAGCTGGGTTCAGGTGAGTCTGATCTATGAAACAAAGCATTCGCTTCAGAAAATATTCATTATACTACAAATACAAGAAATAATTGACGACGGGACATTGCATTTTTAAAAAGTGATGCACACCCCGTGGTATAAATAAATGTTCATATCTATTAATAATCAAAAACGTTTTGTCTTACCTTTTCTCTTCAATGCAAGTATATTTCTTGTCATTTATTTGGGACATTTTGTTTGCTTATTTTTGACAAATATATTCTGAATGTAGTGTTTCCTTCGCACTCTAAAAATAAAAACAAGAGGAAGCAAAACATTAGATTACGACTCAACAAAAAACAGCCTTCAGCAACTGGTTAGACTAGTTTAGTGGTATTTCTGGTTTGGTCATGTAACAATGAAAAACTGCCTGTCAGTGTCTGACTTAACATAAATACACAGATTTTTTTAACAGAACATCATAAAACAAGATGTGTAATATCCAGTGGAATATTTTGTGCAACAATGTAACATTCAGCAGATAACATTACTGAATCATTTTAGATTTTTTTTAGATCTGAATCATAACTCTTAACAATAATCATAACAAAATCATAACATTTTGTTTCTGTATGTGCACTTACCATGTGTCCTGTGAGTTTGACTCGCTGCCTCTTCACTGAGTTGAACAACAGAATTAAGATGTTTTCAGGTATAGGCTATCCAGTATCTGCAGGGGGCGGAGCTACTGTAATTCCCCTACTTATGGTCACGTGATTGTCTGTGTAAAATGTTTTCATGTACATAAGCCCATGAAAGCTGATAAATTTGGTTTAACTACATAGTGTCACAGTTCTGCCTTCTTGTATCTGAACTTCTAGTCGTGTGGCAGGATCAGGACAGAGCCCTTTGGTTTTATGTCTTGTCGTGCGTGTATATGCCCGTGTTGGTAATGGTCCCATGTTCCTGTCCCGTGCCTTGTCCGTGGACTGAGTTTTTGGTTTACCCTGCCGTGTTTTGTTTGTGAGACGTTTGGTCGTGGTTTTAGTTTTAGTTTTGCTGTTCGTGTTTTTTTCTTGCCCCATCGAGGGAAGTGTTTTGTTCTAGTTTTTTGTTTTGTTTCCGTTTTCTTAGTTCCTGTTTTGTTTTGCACCCCATCGTGGGTTTTTGTTTTGAATTATTAAAGTCTTGTTTTGTTAACCCCTTCACGCCTGCCTGCATTTAGGTTCTTCCTCCGATATCCGTGACACATAGGCCTTTATCAAAAGTGACTTGCAAAAGTGAGGAAAACAAAAAACCTTTATACAAAACGATTTATATAATGCAACCCACACAGATGATAATCGTTTTTTAAGATCAGATAAAAGTAGATCAGCTGTAATTCCTGTTGTAACTATAGATATCAAAACTAGATGCCGCATTAGCATCTGTTTCTATGGGCCGATATATGCGCCAGGAGAGCTTGAACGCGGCATTTAGTTATAATATCTATGGTCTATGGCTGGACACGACCACTTTCTGTCGCCAATGGTCACTGTCGCTCGTGTCGCTGGAAGTCGCCAGCTCTCCATTGAAATGAATAAGATCGCGTTGCTCTGCCGCTGCTAGTTTCTGGATGTCTGAATGGGTCACATATCCAGTGTGGACAGAATTGAAATTAGAATGGGTTCTAATGCGTTTCTAATGTCCTTTGTTGTGTCGCGTCGCGCCTGTCGCGTCCGGTGTGGACACGGTGTCACAGGACCAAATTCAGCTTTCTTTCACATATTTTTTGTAGATTTGTAGATTTTTCTGTAGATTACTCAATACACCTGGTTCTTCATACCTTCTTCCCTCTGAATTCTCTCTGAAATTGATGGATTGATCAATAAAATCACATACAAAATAGATTTTTAAGAGACTGGTTTTAAATCACATGTAATGGCCATCACAAACATATGTATTAAGTTAGCAAATAGCGCTGAAACTATTTGCCATCCAATCTGAACACATCAGAAATGTTGAATATCTCCAGCATTCATAGACGGTAACATTGTTCATTAAATCGGAGAGCGTGATGCTTACCAGACCTACACACTTGTCATCAGTATACATCTATATATTACATTTATATGTCCGCGATTATCAGCCTGGTGACAGATGCATGACATCATCTCAATGATGTAATAATTCTCTCAGCATGCTAATGCAAATAAGCTTCTAGTAAGGGTGTGTCATGAATATGCAGATGTATTTCCGGAAAGGGGGATTATTTATATTTTGCTAGGATTTGTTATTGGGTCTGTAAATCACAGGTGTCGCAAGGGCTGGGCTGGCATTTATGGCTGTGTAAATCTAGTGGTTATACAAGGATTTATTCTCAAATCTTGAGTTCTTTTTTTGGTAACCTGGTTGTTAACATTGCCTATATTCTGTTCAGAAATGTATTTGTAGTCTGTTTTTTTTCAAACTAACGATGTATTTTCAGCTGTATTTTATCAACTTCTTTTAAGAAAGATGCATTCATGCACATTGATAGGTCTTTTTGAATACATACGCTCACATTACACCTCTCCACAGGTCACTTCGGCGTCCTGCGGTTCTCCTAATGTGCTGCCGTAATCCTGTTAGAACCAACACGCAACCAGGCATACTAGAATGTGCCATGACAAGGAGTGAGCAGGTGCTTGAGTGCTTAGTTTTGCTTTGTTTTAACAAATTATGTTTAAGCAAACAACATTTACGTAATCCATAAATGTGATGCCTAAGGGAGTCAGCTGGTGTATTTGTATCAAAGAGTGTACACAAAGTGACTGTGTGTTTGTGTGTATAAACGGACCTTCTGCTGTCCATCATGCGTGTGTTAGCTATGCTTTCATGTGGCGACTGAAAGCAGATGTGGCTGTGTTTTGTCCACATTCACTGAGGCCAGATGATGCTCGTCGCCATTTACACCTGGTCATAACATGTGTCCTCTGCAGTGTTGGGTGTAACTAGTTACTAAGTAATTAGTTACTGTAATTTAATTACTTTCCCCTTGAAAAAGCAAAGTAAGGGATTACTTTGATTTTTTGTGTAATTTAATTACAGTTACTTCTGATGTAATTGAACTTAATACTGTGTAATATATTCAATAGTGGAAATGACATCAAAATTATAAGTCTAACTTTAAAATGTATCCTTTAATGTCTCCTTCTCACATTTGTAATACATTGATCAGTTAATACAAATAATTTATGTAGTTATTTATTTATTTTTTAATGAATTAAAAGAGCCGTTTCATGTCTATCCTTGAATCACTTAACTCATCAAGGTTGATGTAGGATATAGAAAGTAATTAGTAATAAGTAATTAAATACTTTTTGGAGAGAGTAATTTGTACAGTAATCTAATTACACTATTGAATATGTAATTAGTAACTAGTAATTAATTACTTTTTCGGAGTAACTTACCCAACACTGGTCCTCTGTGACCAGTTGTGTTCAGATTTCATTGCTGCATGAATACAGTACATATTAGAGCACATTGTTGACATGTTTCTTCTAAAGACATTAAGTTTAATCTAGTGTTTAATCTAAAATGTTTATCAGTTTCAGTGCAAAATTAATTTAGATATATTTCACATGACCTGATGTGTCCATTTTATTTGAATGACTAACTTATGTGCTATAATGTGCACCAATCATTAACATTAACACTTGTATTATAAGTACACGGTAGGACAAGAGATCAATACTATTCTGGCCATTGATGTTGTGTGTGACCCGTTGAATATGGTGCTTGGAATACGTTGTAATTGTAATTCCATTACAGATAAACAAGAAAATGTTTTCTATTTAATTGGATATCAGAAAAATCTCCTTCAATAACACGATGGCATAGAGTTGTTCTTAAATATGCTTCTTAAGACTACTTAACTTGTGTCGCTCATAGCAAAGACCACACATTTCTCAGACGGTGGGAACCATTTTTGAAATATATGGGAGTACACATCTCTTCTATTTTGTCTAGAGGGTTTATTTAGGGAGATATAATTTTGTAACCCATACAGAGATTGCTTGTATCAAAAATTGTCTTTTGCTTTTTTGATTTAATTAAGTGGTGAGCCGATTAGTTAGTTAGTTGTTTTCCGTTTTTTTTCTACGTAATCTTAATTTCTTTATTTTATTTTATTTTATTTTATTTGTATTACTTGTATTTATTTTTCATGTTCATTTGATAAGTCGTTGCGTTTGAAAAGTTGGAAAATCAATAAATATATTCTTAAAAAACACTTGTATTAAGAAATAATGGTCAGTTTGTATTTCATTTTGACTCAACTTTTGTATTCTTGTGACTCTTGCGAATTATATATATATACAAACATATCCGCTTGAGCTGACACACATATAACTGGTCTGCTTGGTTGTTGTCTGGATAACCTGCTGTCTTTCAGTGGTCACATGCGAAATGTGTTGATAAGTGAGGAAAGAAGAACGCCAGAAATACATACATACTGTGACACACACACACACACACACTTGCACTTTTCTCATGAAAATCTTACATTTGACCCCAAACTACTGGCCAAAAAATGATGTCTAAAGAAAATGAAGTATGTCTTTAATACTATTAGGGCTTGTGTTATGGCATCATTTTCATGACAATTAAGCACATTTTTCCTCCTCCATTAATTTTTTTTGTTGTAATACCTTTTTACTTTTACTTTTGGAATTTTACATTTGTGTTTCTTTCTCTTGATTTAGGGGTGAGGTGGAACTTTTGCGAGATTCACTCAAATACATTTCCCAGCTGCCTATGTTTTGGTCGAAAAATTAAATCATCAGTTTAGCACAGAAATAGACTTACTCTCAGTGAAGAGAGCTGTAATCCTCTTACTCTGTCAGGTACTAAATAATGTGTGTCAGTACACATGTTGCTCATTCCAACTTTCAATCTACTGTATTTCCATCTTGGAATTTCGTTGATTTCTGTCTGTGAACATTATTAATATGACTATTATAATCTCTCTCTCCTCCTATATCTGTATCTGTTGACAGGAACGAAATTCCTTGGAGTAAACTGACTTTTGACCTTCAAAGAAAATCCACATTTCACATGTGAGAACGTCCTGTGGGAGGAAGACGTCCCCTGCATGAAAGTGGAAGGTTTTTTCACCTTTGGGTCACATACAGTACAGATGTACTAGAACTCAGGTCAGGTAAGTTTAAATCTCAGCCTCAATGACACGCTTGCGGACTATCTGATGCATATTCAACACAAAAATGGAAATGACACGCTCCTGTCCTCTTGGGGAGTGCTCCGACATATAGCATAAACGCAGTTCCGGTGACCCAAGTTCGGTTCCCACCTCGAGGTCCTTTGAAAATCCCATTCCCCTTTCTCCATCTTGTTTTTTTCTGTCCTCTTCATATACCGTATACTCTCCTATCCAATAAAAGCACAAGAAAGACCCCAAAATAACTTAAAATGGCTCGTATATAAATTGCTTTGTGATTTCCGGAAGTCATGTTTTTATCAGCTCACTGGGAAACAAATTTATGTTTGTTAAATAAGCACTTTTAACCCTAAAGTGACATTGGGGACAAATGTGGGTTTTCTTAAATCACTTTTTTTCTCTCAATCTGATCGGTACAAAACTCGGCTACTTTACCTAAGTTAGCCACCTAAGCATACCCAATAAAGTTGGACTTCATTCAACAATGTTAAGTTGGTGAAAATAAAAAACTCCTTAATGAGCTGTTAGTGCCCATTTTTGGGCACCCATAGGAAATAAATGAGCTTTTTTTTTTTTAAACATAAATCCAACACAATGCAGATCTTTACACATAAATGAAGGGGTGAGCCTATACAACATCCTTTAATGTGACCAACATTCACACACACACACAACCACGCAACACACACACATCCACAAACAAAAAACTTAAAGAGACTAACAGATTGCTTTTTTTTATTATTTTGTCAAATAAAAACAGCTTCTCACACATAAATAAACAAAAAAAGATTAATGAGACAATAACAAAAAATGCCAATCAGCCACTGTGCAGAACACACACACGTATACACACACACACACACACACACACACACACACACACTTCAAAGAGAGGTCGAAGTCCCACTGCAAGATTTGATGATGCTTCCAGATAAAACATATAGCTAAAGTTAAGTTTTCAAATATTTTTGTAGCAGCACAATGGCAAAGAGGTTTACTGTAGCAGAGACCATGGATCTCTTACTTGAAATTGGATGTTTGTTGCTGCAAATAAGTGATTACTTCTCCTACTTTGCATTTTCCTTATAACACGGTTAGATTTGTCTGTAAGCATATGGCATCGTTGCACAGTCATACCCAAAAAAATGTTTTAATTCAACAATTTTTGAAAAAACTTGTACTTGTATGAAAATCTATAACGTAAGAACTTAAGTTTGTTACAACATTATTTTATAGATTTTAGCCTATGCAACCAGTGAGTAGTACTGCCATTGAAATGACATTCATAATTGCTATTTTGATTAAATCAGATGTCACTAAAAAACAAAAGTGGGGCATATTTTGGGGTTTTCACTGTGTTTAAATTAGTGGAATGACGATTTTTATGAAAATCTTTTTTAAGTGGATTTCAGGTAAAAGATAAGCTAAAAAAATGCTTATTTTGTATTTACATTGATAATTCATGTAATTGCTACTTTAAGTCCATCAGATGTCACAAAAAACAGAATCGTAATTTATTTGAAAGGTTTTTTACTCTGTTTTAATTGTTGAATGAAGTTTTTATGAAAATCATGTTTTCGTGTGAGTTTTGGGTGAAAAACATAAAAACTGCTTATTTTAGTAATTGAGGTAAAAAAAACACAAAAATCACCAAATAAATATATAACTTGAAAGATTTTACGTTTATTAAAAAGAAAAAAAGATATATGTAAAATACAAATAGAATCACAAAGTGCCCAAATTTGTCCAATAACAGCAGATTAGTGCAGTTGTTATTAACACCACTTGAGGGTTAAGGAAGACCTCAGTTCTGGATTTGCCTAAATTTGCAAGGTTCGTATAGCATCCAGGTTACCAAAACATCACACAATAGCAAACTGGCAGATGTCCTCTTTCTCTCAAGATGCGTGTTTCGGATAATAAACTCACGACAATGTGAACCAGACTTGATGACGACGGGCGAAAGAGTCTGTTTATGAAGAAGTTGAGAAAAGGTTTACGAATTGCTCAGCATGTTTTACAAACACATGTCCGCATCACCACATAATCAGTATTGCCGAACACAAACAACTGGTGTTCTTCTGCAAGTAAGTATACAGAAAGTTACTAAGAGTCGGCAGAGTGGTGTAGCCCATCAATTTCCTCTCTAATCCCGTCGTAATTCCCTCAGAGTAATAAAATATCAGTCGAGACAGCTTTTCCTCCTCCATCCCGCCTCCTCTGGAAAAAATTCCCGACTGATTTCCGTGAGAGAGGGATTTTGGAAGATTAAGGAGTAGTATGTAAATGACATGCGAGGGAAGGATTTAGGAAGAAGGACCGTTCGGCTTGTCACATTCCAGAGGCAGACTGAGATAGGGGCGGGAGGAATAGATCCAGGGAATTTCCCTCTGTATTTTTCAGATAAAGTGCATGTTTCTGCGATCAGCACAGCTCTTGTCCCATGGAAATATGGGCTAAAAACAGTTTGATCACAGGAAGCGAGAGAGTGTTGATGACTGTGAGAAGTGTGGATGCAGGGAAGATGTTTAGCACCAAATATAACAGAATATTGACTCAGTATTACACAAACCAGCTGTTGGTCAAACTGCTTAGAGGGCCGTGATCAGTGTTTGATGTATATATGTGTACGTGTGTTTACTATACACAGCGTTTATATATTTATAAATAGAGACATGAGTGTTTAATACACACATGCTACATCTTAAATCTTAAAAATAAACGTAAATCACCACATTACATTAAAGCCAGGGGTAGGCAATGTTTTCCATAAATATTTTTTGTTAGACCGATTGAAAGTCTCTTCACATCCTGATGTCAATCAATAAGTAAAGTGGTCTGAATATTAACAAATATTGCTGTGGACGTCTCAGGACGGTTTCATCAGACGCACTCGCCTGCACTTGAAGTTAACTTCTGATCTGTGTTTGTTTTTTCGGTCTGGTTAGTGACTAATAATGTCACTATTTATATTTTATTTAATTTATATTAATGTTTTATTGTATAATAATTGTATTAAATGATTATTGTATATTAATTATATTTAATAAACAATTTGTTGAATGGGTCGTGTAACTTTCTCTCATTTAAGTTTAGCCAAGTAACCGTTTTTCTACTGGTAACTCAAAATAATACTGACTAGACATACATTTAACTTGCTAGCTAATGTAATTTACTTGTTATTTCTTTTGCTTGTTATCAGAAGTAATCTGCAGGGACTCTATTCTTTGCGGATGTGTACCATAAATTAAAGGTGCAGTTTGTAACAATTTTGCAGTAAACTATCCAAAAACCTCTAGGCTAGTGTTACATGTTTTGTTCAGCTGAGTACTTAGCCTACTACATCTCAAATGTTTCCAACGACTTGTAAATCGTCCATTCTAAACAGTGACACGGGGCTGTGAAATCGCCTGTCAATGGCGTCATATCTGCGTTCCCCTTTGTTACCGCCTTTACTGACGTAGAAACCGCATGACAACAGTGTCGTGGACAAATGCGGAAGTAGTGTCTAGTGTCTAGCAAGCCACTAACTTGTTTCGAACAGTCACTTATTTATGGACCACAATTATTCGCAACAATTATAAAACGTTACCTCATCTGCTAACATGGTTTCTCGGTCCCGTCTGATTGATGGCCATCAGCGGTGGAGTTGAAGACAACAGATCCCATCATTCCACGCTCCTTCACAGCGTCATCAAGCTACGCCATTGTTGTTGTTTTGATCGTGCGCCCTCTAGCGGCGGTTTTTACTAACTGCACCTTTAAGTTTGGGCCACAAAAGCGCGCATGCAGTATAATTTATTTATGTCGTTGCTTTGAAACTGTCTATAAAATGTTTGTCCAATCATTGCATTTGCTTTAAATGTCAGACGGAATGTCCTACTTGCCTGTCGATCTATGTATTTGCATAAGACGTACCCTGTTTCATGCATAAAAATGTACGTACAAAACCACTATTAGTTTTACACTAACCAAAAATATGTTTTTTACATTGTGAGATAATTGACACAGGGAGGTGTGGATTTTGGAGAGAGCCGTGGGATCTTTCGTATTTTTTCAAAGCCGTCTTGCTATCGCTAGTCTCCAAAACTGCCTCCCCTTTAGCGTTAGGTCAGCACTAAGAATAATTGCAGTCGCAAATAAAAAACGAAAAAAAAGTGCACTTTTGTCATGAAATACTGTCACAGTGCCAATAATGTCAAAATCTTATGGCCGTCACAATAAGCTTCATCGACGTCGCAAAATTTAATTTCAAGTTTTTACTTGTAATTTTTGCAGTGAAATGTGACCTATTGAAGCCCTCTCTTGCCTCTTTCTTCTCCTCATCTCTCTCTCTCCTTCTTTCGTCTCCCAATTTCTTTCTTTCTTCACGGTATAGAGTTTTAATCAGGCCCAGCTGTGCGATATTGCACGGCCAATTAACCAAAGCTGTTTGGCAGAGTCTCAAATGAGACGTCCACATGTACCCCTCGTTCTCTCACTTGCGCACACGCGAATCTTGACTCGGGATTTAAGAGGTAACGTGCTTTATCACTTTCTATATGTGATGTACTGTCTCACAAGACTAACAAGCATAACTGACATGTTCTCCATTGCAGACACGAAGAAATTGAACGGAGTGGAGAAAGAACAAGAGATACAAGCTCGTGAAATATCAACGTCACTCGCACATTATAATCTTCCTCACAGCAGTTCAACATGTCTGAATAACAGCGTGCTCCAGACACACCAATCCTAGGGTTTGATGAAAGGTGCAATTTAGGTGGCAAGACCTTTGCGGTTTCCTGTTGATAGTGGATCACAGCTGGAGGTCAAAGGTCATCTGTATGTGTGTCACCTAATGCTCTGACAAAGTGTTTGTCATTTTTCATTCTGTCCTGTGTTCCTGATTATACTCCAAACAGACCTTTTATTGTGGTAGAGGGAGACGAGGCTCGGATTATCGTTTTACAATTAGACTTGAAGGGACTGCTCACCCCAAAATCAAATGAAATGTCATCATTTATTCACCCTCATGTCATGCAAAAGCTGTTGATGACTCCCTTTTTTGAGTTTTGAGAAATGTTTCAGTGGTTGTGTGTCCATACAATGGAAGTCAATGGGGTTCAATGTTGTTTGGCTACCAACATTCTTCAAAATGTCTTCTTTTGTGTTCTGCAGAAGAATGAAAGTCATACAGGTTTGGACTGACATGAGAGAATTTTTATTTTTGGCCAAACGATTCCTTTTACCTATATATTATGTTGCAAGTCCACTTGATTCACTTGTCAAAGCCGGTTTTTACTTGCACCTGGAGAGTGCCAATTTTCTATTCTGTGTTAGCAGTATTTGAGTTTCACGGCACGGCCATGTCTGTCCAAACCATTTCCAAACGTACTTGCTTTTATACACTGAAATCCTCACTACAGTCCAAGGCCTGTAAAATGACTTCAGATACATAGCACATTCTTTTAAACTTCTGCCAAAAAATCAGCAGGTTTGTACTATTTGTCTTTTCCAGTGGTCCGCGTAACACAGGTGAGACTGCGTGATTGTTTTATGACATCACACAACCTTTGGAGAACTTAAATGCATGATGACAGCTTGAGAGGGTTGTAGATGTTCGACGTGGAGGTGAGTGAGGTCATGAGGAGTTCTCACGTGACTCGAGTCTGCTCGTTTTAATCAAGTTCAGTTCCACATGCGCACATTACAGTCTGGATCGCATTGGACACGTGAATGATACGAGTAAGATCAAAGAGAGAAGGAATGTAAGAGAGTCTTCTTCATGTTTGTGTTAGATGTGACTGGTTCAAAACGATCATTGTTTGATGAATCTGTGTTAGTTAATGCTCTCTCACTGTTTTCCAGGAAGAGCTTCATGTTGTTTAATGAACAGCGCGTTATGCAGATCTCTGAAAGGTCTGGTGCGGTTCGATGTGGTTTTCAGTGTTTACTCAAAGCGCCGAGCTGTTTCAGTGCGTCAGCGCCCAAACGCCAAAACCACATGATCTCACTCATCTTTACGACCCAACGACATCAGCAGCAATAACGCTGGAAACTATTAAATCTTCCCCACAACAAAATGCTTTATACGTGAAAACATATTAATAACAGGCAATGTTTTTCCAGCAAGCAGGAAGGACGAGTCAAGAGTGTGGTTTCTTTTGGAGGGAGGACATCCTCTGGGAAGTGATGGTTCAAGAGTCTGCGATTCAGTTTTTTGTATAAACACCCATGCCGCTACCATAAACCTTGCCAAGAGAATAAAATAGAAAAAGAGAATATAAAACTAATGACCAATTTGACAGTGCTGATTTTATATCATCTGCAGCAAATTTAGTCACGGGGGGCAAATGCAAGTCGATGGGTTTCCGGAGACAGTAAAGTGTCATCTGCTGTTTTATTCAGCTTCATGTCAGGCTTATGTTTTCCTGGACACGGGCTCATCCGAAAACGTTCCAGTTCTTTTAATGCTACATTTGTCATGTTTTGGGAACGTCAAAGATGAGTTTTTCTCTGTTGAAGTGTCGATCACATTTTGTGAATATTTTCAGTCACTATGTCAACAAACTCAAACATCTAAACACACATCAACAGGAGACAAAGCTGCTGTTGTTTTATAAGGAAGTGAGTTCTGTGGAAATGTAGTTCTGTGGCATGACTTTAAAGAGTACATAACTAGGGATTTTTAAGGTTCTACTTTGGTTTATGGTGTGTCCAACAACATGTTTATGTACGTAGAAGGTGTAAAAACACTAATATTTCGTAATAAGGAAGTTATTCGTACCTTACTTCTTGACTGACTCTCAGATGAATCGTTCCGCGATTCATCTGTCTAATCCCCTTCTTTCCGCTAGCCTAGTCTGATGTGATTGGTCAGATGGTCTAGTCTGCTGTGATTGGTCTACTGCGAATGAGGCTCACGAGCTACAGTGTTTGGGGGAGAAGAGTGAAGTTCTGCGGGCAGTCCTAGCAAAACATAAGCGGGGACTATATGTAGTGACGTAAATCCACAGCGGTTTGCGAAACGGACTAGGGACGATTCGTTTGCGTAATTCAGAGTCGACTCCCTTTTTTCCAAGCCAATAACTTTGTTATTCATTCACCTTCGGATTTACAACTGCTTACTTTCAAACACGGCAACATTACACACGGCATGAAATGTAATTTTCATGATCTCATATTATGTACTCTTTAAGAAATGACACAGTTATGCGGATTTGTGTGCAGCTGCTCCAAATGAATCATAAAACTGAAAAACCGTCGTGCCATGTTGACTCTTGAACCATCAACAGCTCATTACTGCAGAAAACACATGTACTGCACAAATGTATACAAATCTATAATCGTTATGTATAGAAAATGCCAACACTCAGAGAAATGATTGTGTATTTGGACATTTCTCAAAATTATTTCAATCTCACAGCAAAAACAACTATTTTATGATGTGGCTAGTTTTGGCTAATTCGTATGAATTCGTACAATATCATTTGTACATTTTTGTACGATTTGCTTTCGCGCCAGTGACATCAGGGTTAGGGTGGGGCTAGTATTGCAATTTTTCTAGTAATCATACACTCCCAGCGTACGAATTCATACGAATAAGCAACCTGGTAAAATAGTTACGAATTTCCGTGAGGTTATTTTGTTCCCTCCCTCCATATACAGTATTAACTGCATTGTATAACCTCCATCTGTGCTGTCGTTTTCAACCGAAAATAAAAATGTACTTGGATGCACTGAAGAAACAGAAAATGTTTGGATATTTAGGTGTCATTGGCAGTTCATGCAAATTTAATTTTGGAGTCCAAAATATAACACAAACACATTACTACTTTTTCCACCGGCAGCTAGCACAGGTACGTCTGTAAGATGTCCACTAAAGAGCTGGAGATCTGGAAAACATCTGCAGTGTAAAAACATCTGCTAAACATCTTAGAAAGAGCAGTTTTACATCCATTCTAAATCAGAAACATCTTACAGACGTCTTCTAGGTTTCTATATGACATCTGACGGCAGACGTCGCCGAGACGTATTGCAGATGAGCAAACTATGTATTGCAGATGTAAATGCAGACGTCAAATAGGCGTCTGCCAGATGTATGTGTGCTATCAGGGTAGTGATTAGGACATATATTGTACACGTTTATACCGGTACTGGTGTTTGAAATAAAATATAAAAAATCCAATCCTATGGTTGCTGCTACATGTACAAAACTGTAAATAGTATGATTTGTGAAACACTTTTCTTACATATGCGTGCCCACGATCTCAGCAATAATAATCAAACAAACACGTTATTCTGTTCAATAAAACACCTAGGAAGATAAATAACGGTGACACACATTCCTCTGAGAGGCTTTTAAGATTGTGGATGTGTTTTCTGTCACGTTCCCCTGACTTATAGAGCACTAGCAGCGAGATACGGAGGTACTTTAAATGACCCACAAATCCAAAAAGTCGGTAAAAGTCAAAGATACTTTTCAAAGGCTTTAACCTCTTTTAAACACTGGCAGTGAAATGAACGTCTGCTGAATGTCTTTCACCGTGTCTGACAAAAGCTTGAATTGCATATTTCCCTGGATGAAGTCTTTAAAATCAAGGCATACAAAGATGACAGCTCGTCTAAAAAATGATTGACATCTTTTTCTCATATTACTGTTGGCTAAGTTCTATAGTAAAATGTTTAATATAGGTCGGTGTGTGAACATTAGGTCACCCTTTCCTAAATTTAATCCCGCAACTAAGAATCAATACTGAGCCTTAATGCAATTCCCACACTAAATTCATCCTTAAAATTACTCTGAGGACATGGAAGTAACATGGCGAATTAATTAGACATTCTTCTCTCAAGGGAACCCAAACAGTCTTGTTTTCTTTGAAGACAATTAAGACGCAAGAACTCGTACTTGGAATTAAACTGACAGCTTTTATAATTGCAGCCCAGATTCTTAATCACTCGTTTTCTTGGTTAATTTAGTCGTGAATGTGCGGTTTGTCTATTAAAATACTCGAACGCCAATATTCTGAAGTATTTTCAGTGTCTGATGTGTGTGTTTTACAGAAACCACATTGTGTGAGGAATGTGTGCTTTGTGAAGTGGTTGTTTGTGAGACGGCATTCCCAGCGCATGTGACGTTTGTGTTAGTGTCTGAAGAACGTGTTTTACATTATGTGTGGTATATGTTAAAATGTGTTTAGTTAAATGCATGTTTTATTCTTAATATGTCTGATGATGGATGTGGAAGTATTGATGCAATTTGTAAATCATATTTTTGAGAGATAATGCTCCACGTTAAATTTAAATCTGTCAAGTTTTAAGGCTCAGCAGTGCTTGAAGGTTTATTATAATCGGACAAATATATACAGACACGGGGGAAAATAAGAGACAATTCCAAATTTTCGCTTTCTCAGCATTTCTCAATGTATTGTGGTCATTACAGTCCAGTGTCTGTTAAATTTCAACAAAATCAAATCTCAGTGACATAAAGTCATCCAAAAGCAATGTGAAAGACTGACAGCATGACAAGACACATGACAACTATCATAAAAATCAAGGTTATCGCATAAAAAATCATTTTTGAACTTTTCCTAAATACATACGAAATACGACTGTGTTATTGCATAAAAGTGAATATGAACTTGTTTTCTTTGCAGTATTTGAGGTCTGAAAAAATGCAGAGCATCGTTATTTTCACCTGTTTCTCCACACAGTAAAATCGCCAGTGTTAAAAAAAAGGTCAAATTAACACTCACAGTGTACATATAATCCGCGCTCGAAATGTGGATTATATAAACACTGTGAGAGTTAATTTGACCCTTTTTAACACTGGCGATTTTGCTGTGCAGTTTTCTGTGAATAAATGCAAACAGGGGAAAACATTTTTTTGAAATTTGAGAGAATTATTGTTGTTAAAATGATCATTTTACCTTTATATGACTCTTTCTTCTTCGAAACAAAAGATATTTCGAGAAGTGGTTTTGTGTCCGTACAATGGAAGTCAATGGGGGCTGATGTTGTTTGGTTACCAGCGTTCTTTAGTGTTCTGCAGAAGAAAGAAATTCATACTGGTTTGGAACCGAGATGAGGATGAATAAATGATATAATAGCAAAAGTAGTTTCATTTCTGGGTGAATTATCCCTTTAACAGCCATCAAATAAAGACATTATTTAAAAACGTACTAGATTAAACAAAGAAATGTTTTTATGAGCCAGGCCACTGACATGACTGCATGTGGCTGAAAGGAGAGAGAGAAGAACGGAGGAATCTAAACAGGTTACATTTTTTAAAGCTTTCCCACACCATCTTAAGTCTGAATTTGCCAAAGTGTAGATCATTCACAGTATTCCATAGTGGTTCTCAAACTGGGGGCCGTGGCCTCCTGGGGGCCCCAAGATGGTTCCAGGGGGGCCACAGATTTTGTGGCATTTTAGAAATATGATATTTATCATAAATTTTGTGCAATCAAACATCAGAAAAACAACGCCACCAACCAAAAGAATTGATGTTTTAGCATTGTTAAACTGAATATTTTCTTGGTTTAATTAAAATTTTAAGTTTAAGATTATGAGTCTTTATTTGGGGGGCCGCAAAGCAATGCACTCTACACAAAGTAGGCCTTACAACAAAAAAGTTTGAGAACCACTGCCATATACACACGGAAAGACAGAGATTTGTCTTTTCACGTTATATCACATGTTATATATTTTCTGTATGCAGTTTTAAATTCATGTTGAAACATTTACTGTATATAAGTTATACACATATACATTTAACTCACCGTGCTGTGGATTGACACACAAGTGTATTCCTAACCTTTTTCCCAGACCTTTTATTAATAGATACAAATGTAGAGAGTCAATCACTCGCACAGTTTGTTTGAGTGTTTGTGGGTCCTGGGTGGTTCTGTTAGGGATTGTGTTATTGTATGTTGTCATGTGTGTGGATTTGATCTGCCCTGGGGGTTCTGTATCAGTTTGGCTCCGACCCGGTCCACCCATCTGGTTCTGGAGGACAAAACTGAGAGAATCACACCAAGCCAGCATTTTTTTTTCACGCGCACACAATATAGTAACAGAGCAAAGAACAAACTACAAGTCACTTGAGGTCATTAGATCATTTAGTAATGCTTCTTTGTTTTCTTTCTCTCCTCTTCTAATGACCCTATAATAATCGAATAATGAGTTACCAACCCGAATGATTCTGAACCAACTATTCCAGAGACAAAATGAAACGGGTACATGAGGAGTTGATCAGGAACAACACTGTTTTCCATCATTTTTATGGTCGTGCGGGAATGTGTTCCTCCGCAGGAGGTGAGCTGGTACGACCTGGAACTCAGCGTGTTATTAAGGAACAGGTGGAGATGGGAGGAACCAAAGACTGAGACAGGAGTGTTTGGACTCCATCATCTTATACATGTCACTTTTTGTCAAAGAAAAAGAAATGAGATAAAATGGCAAATGCTCTCAATTAAAAGTCGCTTTGGATAAAATAAATTCTTACCTTTTTATATAAAGAACATTTTTTCACTACAGTGAAACAGAAAGCTTTCTCGGATGTTAAAGGTTCTTTATAGAACCATTCAGCCCAAAATAGCTCTTCTATTTCACATTATATAAACCTAAAGAGCGTCACAAATGCACATGTTTGTTTTCTCATCTTCTCTGGTCTAAATGTTTAATCACTCTGTGCGTTCTGCCCGGAAAAAAGCGAGGAGGTGTAACACACGTGTTGGTCTGAGCTGATGACCTGACTGTGGCATGTGGAGGTCTGTGTTTCTGAAACACCTCATGATCACTCAGCACCAGCATTCACTCTCTCCATCACACTTCATTCTTTCCTTCTCTCAATCACTCGCTGACACACACACACACACACGCACACACACACACACACACACACGCACACACACACACACACACACACACACACACACACAGCGAGACGGAAAATCTCAGAGTAAATGAATGTCCCTTAGCTTTCCGCAGCCGGTAAGTGTGTGTGTGTGTGCGTGTGTGTGCGTGTGTGTGTGCGCGCGCGCAGACGCATTAGGCTTGTAGGATGTGTTTTTGTGAGAGAAAACATTGTGAGGGAGAAGAATGTTATGGCAGAGCAGTGAGTGAAACATCACAGATGTGACCACACACATACACAGCGTTAGAAATCCCTTTTAACGGGACGGTCCCGTTGAGGGTACGTGTGCGACTTCAAGGTGGCCTCAGATGTCAGGGTTGGAAAAACGTTTTAGTTAGGAGTACACTAGCATATTCATGTGGACGTAAAGTCAAAACTCTAATTTTGGCACCTAGTATTTTTTATTTAGTTATTCAGGTGATTTGTTGAGCCAATGAGATTAATTGTTGGGCGGGGTTCTCCAAACTATTAAAAATAATAGAGGAACTAAAAAGGGTCACTGTGATGTCATAGAAGAAAGATTTTTGTTCCTTAAAGAAACTTTCAATAATCTTGCAAGCCATTTTTTTCTTTCCTTTTCACAGCTTGAAGGATATGTATTTCACTATAAAGAGCCTTTAATGCCAACAGAAGTTTCTGTGGACCATACAGCCCAACAAAGAACCTTTTAAGAACCTTTTCTAAGAGTGCAACATGATGAGATTAAGTGACCGACTCACAGTTCGAGCTAAAATACTCTTAGAAAATGATTTGTCTCTTGTTGCTTTATCACTGTGATTGAACATTAAAGGGACAGTTTGCCCAAAAATGAAAATTCTGTCATGAATTACTCAACCTCAAGCTGTTCCAAACTCCTCAAACTCTAAACTGTTGAACAGTTTAGAATTCTGTTGGCAACTTTTCTGGGGCACCATTGACTACCGTTAAATGGTTGTCAAAGGTGCCCAGGCCAGAACAGTTTGTTTTCCTAAACTCTTTGAAATATTTTCTTTTGTGTTCAACAGAACAAAAATTATACAGTCATTCTCGCTACTATGGTAGCTAATGGAGCAGAAATGTATACAGGTTTGGAACAACTTGAGGATGACAATATTGACAGAACTTTCTTTTTTGGGTGGACTATCCCTTTAAGTTGTACCATAACTAACACATTCTGAAAGATTTCTAAAAAGGTGCTTTCTTTGTATTTGTCAGCAACGAAAATCTTCACATTCCCACAGACACACAACACCATCGAAAGACGCATACACTTGAGCTGAGATCTATTTCTCTGTCCAGCTCACTTAATGAAGGATCTTTTCTTTGGCAAGAAAGACAACAGCTAATTTAAATCATCTCATGAAGTCACAAGGTCTCAGATGCCTTTACCTTCATCCCTCTATACACTCGTGGGGAAATATTGGAGATTACCTTGTGGCAGATTTTTGGCTATTATGATGAATTTATTTGACAGGTTAAGCTAGAAAACTCAGCCGTGTGATTTGTGATCTCACGTTTAACAGAAATGACTCAACCAATGAGGCACTCTATTTCTTTATATAATGCTGACCAATGAACTGATGCTTGATATAGTTTTGCTGTACTGACTCAACCCAAGTCTTACCTTTGGGGTCTTGAGTGATACCACAAATGCAACTCTCCTGCCACCTTGTGGCCATCATATGAAATACAATATCAGAGTAAGAGCCTCAGATCGAACAACAAACTTGAAAATCTCATTTAAGCAATTTCTGCAGGTCAGATTGAACATGTTTTTTAACAGATCCCGTCCTGTCAACGTGAGCAGTTCAGGTCCAGAATAATAGCTGAAATTCAGACAAAACTATAGACCATTCCACTGGTACAGACGCACTTCCTCTTCAAACCAATAGAGTGCCACATAGATGACGGCTTCTTTGTATGCCAGTTAGCATTTTAAGACTTCCGGTTCCATCGCCCCAAAGTCTATGGGGTTTTTAATGGGTTTCTGGTAAATCGCCTGAAATAAGGTCTGTAGTTAACAAAACCTCTAATATTTTCACGTTTTAATCTATGACAGAAAACACACCAATTATAACCCTCTTGTGGGTTTTTTAAGCCTTGTGTCTTAAAAACATCGGTTGCTAATAAGTTGCTAAAAGCGGGGACGTTGGACGTCATCGTGCATATAAAGCTCACAAATAATGCAACATGGGCACAAATCTCTTAAAGATGCGGATTCATTCACGGAATAATTACTTAGCAGGGAACACATTTTTAATAAAGATTGAATGAGTTGTCGGAGGCTTGGTGATGGTGACGTTGATATCGCGCGAACTTAACTGCAGTCTGTTTATAGCCTCGTGTTAGCTTTTTACTTTTGCCGATTGTATTTCGGCTTCAAAAATAGCAAATATTGTGTTAATCTGTAAAGATAATCTTGATAGAAAAACGTGTAAACATAAACACTTGTTAATAACAGAGCTGATTTTTTGCGATCTTCCAAAAGTCTGGGAAAATGCATAAGTTTTCAGTCGAGGGAATCTGTGTGGCGCTTACTTCCGGGTTAGCCTACAAAAATACGTCATCTCTGAGCCACTCCATAGAACATTGTGAACAAAATACAACCAACAAAATGTTTACTTAAAAGATGTTAAACATCTTTAAGACTTAATTATATCTGTGAAATAAAAAAAGAAAAGTCAGAAACTGGAAGTGCTTCTGGACCAGTGTTTATATCTTCTGATGTTAGATTATGTGAGACTTTAGCCTGACTACAGTATATATAGAAAAACACAGTGGATTTTTCAGACAAAACAATTTATGTTTTATTGAAAAACCTGCTTTGAAGTTTGTAATGTGGCAGAAAATAAAACACATATTACATATTCATCCTTACAGAAATCAGAAATCCTGTCACTGCTTTCCCTAAAGATAAAAGGGGAAACTAAAATGAAAAGGTCTAACTAGATAAGAGAACACAAATGTAGAAGAAAATATACAAACTTAATTCTTCCAAATACTTTTCAAGTGAGAACTTAACATAGGTGGTCTAGTGTGGATTCTCATCGGGACATCCACGAAATAAATCTGATTCCCCATCGATCAGGAATTGTGCTATAAAGTGGCTGAGTGCCCTACATTTCATCCTATCATTTAGGAAATCTGGTCTAAAAGTGACAAACACAACACAAATGGATTGTTCTCTCTATAGTGAAAGCACTAGGATTGTCTTCTTGACTGACTCACAATAAAGGCAAGAGGTGCTTGAACATGTACAGTAAATGTGTCGGTCTGGGTGCTGGATTTAGGCAGTTTGGAGTCCTCATTTAAAATAATACAAATATATCCAGATGTGCGATCAATCGACGGCTAAATCTCATCTACACCCAATGACTGTTGTAAACAAAATCTGACTTTTTGTGCACTATTTGTGCAAGTACAATTGTTTGGTGAACTGATTATGAACACAATGAAATGGTTCATCCTAAAGGAATGATTATTTGTCATTTAATTCACCTAACGTCAAACCTATAGAAAAGTTGTTTTACAATACTTTTTGCAAGCACCTGGTCACTGTATACAGCTGTGTAAACATTCTGCGAAACTTCTTGTGTTTTACAAAAGACACCGTATGGTTTGAAACAACTTGTGAGGATGTGTAAATGACAGAATCTTGATTTTTAGGTGAACTATTCATTCTTGTGTCTTATTTTTCCCTTTAACAATGTCTCCCCCTCTCTTTGTGTTCACTTTCATTCACTATAGTACAGTTTGATGGCAGGCCTGCTGGTAACTTGTAGCATCGACAATATTAAACATATCCCTTCGAACAAAAGACAGGAATTTACCCAAAGGGCACAGAGGCTGAGCGATGCTGCGACTGTGATCCCGGCAGAAGGCTGTGTCAAAGGTCAAGTCTTCACCGTTATAGAGAACACGAATAAACATATTGTCCAACCCTTTTCCTCTTTTCTTTCTCTCATTTTCCCCATTGTCCTTCACGTCTGGGCTGTTCCACAGCTCAAACACCAGCCGGGCGGCGAACCTCGGAAATCCCGCTCCTTCCAGGCCCAGTGCGCTTAGCAACGGCGCCATGGTTACATCATGAGCGGATGCTAACGCAAAGACCGCCTCCTCTCTTCCGCTGTGCATCTGGCTGCCTTTCGCGATCCTCTCCATGCGTGCCGCGGTGCGGTTGAGGTACGGATGCGCGGCCAGCACGGCGTAGCGACGGTAAATCCCCGCCTCCCGACGTTCCAGTTCGTCATCCTTCTGTTGCCGGCGAATCACGGCGAAGTGCTGTAGTGTTAGACACGCCCCCTCGGGAGGAGAGTTGGTTGTAGTGCGTGTGCTGGAGCAGGGGAAGGGAAGATTGTGACAGAAGTGACATAAGAGAGCATCCACCGGATTGGCTGCCCTGAGAGTTTTCGTCGCCACAACCAAAGTCTTTGCCATGGCGACGTATGTGCGCTCGAGTTCTGCGTCCGCAATCCTTTGCCGGTACTGCCTGCGCTGCTCCTGGTCCAAATATCGGTTTCGTGCGGGACAGTCGCACGAGGAACCGCAGAACAGCGTACTCCACTGCTGTCTTACCGTCAGCCGTGACCAATCAAAATGCGGCAGGAAGCCGAAGAGGAATGCCAATCCGCTCTGCAGGGTGCGGCTTTTACCGGTGGTCTCCACCCACAGCTGCCTCGGCGACCAATCATCTGTGAGCAGATTGTGACGCTTGATGTAGGCCTGACGAAGGAGATCGCCGTTTTTCAAGTGCTGTACGACACCTGAAAGAGACACGTTGTACATTATTATTTGGAAGCACAAATAGTTTGGGAACGCAGAAATTTGCAGAACACTGATTGGCTACCTGTCTGTGTGAGCTCGCCCATCTCACAGCTGCTGTGATTGGGTAATCGGGGCAGAGATCCCAATGATGCGTCCCAGTGACCACGCCCTCCCAGAGCCATGTGATTAACAAAAGAGGCCAGGAGGGGGTGAGAGGGCTTTCTGCAAAAATACAACAACAAAAACAGACAGAAAGACATATTTTAGACTGAAATGTGATTAATAAAACTCAAACGCCGCTAAAGAAACAGTTCACGCAAAAATGAAAATTCTGTCATCATTTACTCACTCTTGAATTGTTCCAAACCTGTTTACATTTCTTTGTTCTGATGAGCACAGAGAAAGATATTTGGAAGAATGCTTATAACCAGACAGATCTTGGCCCACCATTGACTACCATAGTAGGGAAAATTGCTTTATAAATTTCTTTGTTCTGTTGAACACAAAATAAGATATTTTGAAGAATGTCGGAAAGCAAACAGTTCTGGGGCACTTTTGACTACCAGTGTCATTTTTTCTGCTATGGGTGTCAATGGTGGCCAAGAACTGTTTGGTTACAAGCATTCTTCCAAATATCTTTCTTTGTGTTCATCAGAACAAAGAAATTTATACAGATTTTGAACAACTCGAGGGTGAGTAAATGATGACAGAAATTTCATTTTTGGGTGAACTTGTTTCTTTAATAGCCATGTGAAAAGTGCAACTGCACGAATCATCCACAAGAGGGCGATGTGGAAACACTAATGAGCACTCAAAAGTCCACTGAATTCAGCTAGCTCTATCGAATAAAAAGTGACTCCTGACAAAAGCATTACTTTTATAATTCTTCTTTTAGTACCAGGGTAATAAATAACATTAGTCCGTGGCAGTTTACTTTCTTTTTAAAGTCAAAGACTGGCTACATTGAAATGATAGTTCACCCAAAAATAAAAAAAACCTGTCATCATTTACTAATCCTCTTGTCATTTCAAACCTGCATGACCTTCTTTCTTCCACAGAACACAACAGAAGATATTTTGAAGAATGTTGTTATCCGGTACCCATTGACTTGCACTTGCACAAAATAGAAGTGAATGGGTGCCGGTGGTGTTCGTTTACTCTCTTCAAAATATGTTTTTCTGTTTTCTGCGGAAGAAAGAAATGTATACAGGTTTGAAATGACAAGATGGTGAGTAAATGATGACAGAATTTTCATTTTTGAGTGAACTATCCCTTTAAGGCAGACCAACAGGACACAAACTTTTAGGTTTTGTGGACAATTTTCATGCAAAATGTTTGGATTGCATTGACTCTAGGATCTGTCTGGTCATGAAACTTAGGAATAGTTAACCCAAATATGACAACTCTCTCATAGTTTGCTTATCCTCATCCTATTACAGATAGGCATGCATGATGTTTTTCTGCATATGTTCAAACAAACCATTTGATATCAAAATGCCATCCTGTTATCTTCTCAAATCGGGCTGAACATGGCAAAGCTTCAAAAAGCACATCCCATCCATCATGAAAGTAATCCAAATGACTCCAGTGTGTCCTCGGAAGCCAAACGTGTGTGATAGAAAATATTATTTTGAAACAATACTTTGAGCGACATTAAAATGTAAAATAGGAATTTGCCATTTTGAGTCCCGTAAAAATACACAACATAATGGCATATTAATAGAAATGAGTTCAGCTGAAAAATGAAGTCATACATTTTTATATTTGAATCAACTATTTAGCAGGGTATGTGCTGTTTGCTTGTGTGTATGAAAAACACAGGTTTATGGATGAGGATTACTATAAATCTGAGGCAGCGTTGAAACATTATGGCTTGTTGACTGTGATAATTCTCTGAATATTCTGGACAGCAGCATTAGTGATGGCATGAGTTGGAATACTATGACGAAACCATGGAAACCTTTAATGTTATATTAGGTAACGATACATTGACTATTAACTGCAGCCGTTCCTTAGAAACGCAGCTCAGGGAGGATGAAACATGATAAGAGGAATGAAATATTAATCTGATATTGATTCAGACATCATACAGTACCAAACACACATGTATGTTGGCAGTCGGTTCAAAGCTCAAAAACAATCTTCTAAAGTAAGTCAGATTTGATTGCTTTTAGACAAAGACGTAAAAAACGAATTAAAATGACAGCTGGCTGATATTTAGAATAATGCGTTGTATGATTTGTTTTTATGTTAGACGGATGAATGCTAATGCGTGTGTACCTCTTGTCTGACAGCGTGCAGTCTATAGCAGGTCTCTTAGTTTTGGGGATGGAGTACAGAGGATAACGGTCTCCATGACGAATCATCACCTGGACCGACAGCAGTCTGTAGTCAGCCAGACTGTGACCTACACACACAAATACGTTCATACGGGTCTGTGAGAATCTTTAAACAAGTGTGAAGGGTGACGGGGTGCGTTTCTCACCCTCCCAGCTGTGTTCAGTGATGTTGGGGTAGTTGCAGTACTGATGGGTGTCTCTGATGGGGTCCGGGCTGGGCGGCTCCGTATGTAGAACCGGACTCACTCGCTTCCTGCTTTTCCCATGTGACCTCTGCTCTGCCACCGGATTGGTTGGAATCAGGTGCACTGTGCGGAAAAAGATTAAAAGACGGCTTTGAGAGCCGGTCGCAAGCACACACACACACTTACACGCTTTTTCCAGCTTCCTCAGAAGTGAGCTCACTGAGTAAACACTGAGGTCGCACAGTGCTGCCGCTTGTTACGCTTGGGACATAACCAAGGTGATGTGGGCACAGGGAGGAATCTGACGAGTCGCCGTTGCGACGAAGGCTGAGCTTCAGACACAGAAAAAACGATCTTAGACAGTCAGTAGGACGCCACATTCCCTGTGCCAGAAACACCCTCTTAACTTAATATTTATGCATACTTAAAAACAAATAATATGAAATATTTTATGCAGTTCAGATCGAATGTATTTTTCACAATTTTGCATTGTTGCAAAGCAGTTTTACAAACGTAGGGATACTAGAAACAAAACACTATTAAGTAAGAGAAACCGGCATCATACTCCTCTCGAAGAATTTTGTCGGATAAAATCTCTCACGTTAAATTTCAATTTATTAAGAGGATAACATCTGATTTTCAAGGGGGTCCTATAAATATAAAACAAAAGTTTACAACATAGGCACAAAATACAACACAAAAACACGCTCAACCAGTCCCACAGCATACCATATACAAAACCATAAACAAAAACAAAAAGAATAAGTAAATCAAAAACATATACAAGTTGTTTTAAGATAAGAATGAAACAATAAAGAGAAGAAACCATGTACCAATTCATTTCAACAAAACTGTTCAAATTAAGCACCCCAAAAAACATATTTCTATGCAGAGCTATTTGATCAGTTCATACCGGAAATGTTTACAGGAAAAACATTAAAATACAATCATTGCCAATGTTGTTCAATACATTAAACGAATCTATTAATAAATGAATACAGGCTAAAAACTAAACCTTTATTAGAAATGATTCACACATTTGCATTTCTAACCACTGATGTAACCAACTAGTTAAACTCACCAGAAAGAAGAATAACAGTTAGCTGATTCATACGAGTAGCAGCAGACATTCTGGAGATGTGTGAGAGAGATCATGTGTGCACTGCAGGTGTGTGTGTGTGTGTGTGTGTGTTCACATTACGTCTGTCTCTATACAGCATTGAACCCCCTCTCCTTCTTGTCAAATCTGCACGACCAATAGGATGTTAGGACTGAGTTTCTTAGCCAGTCACAGCACAGCTTTGTGAAGGGGCTGACCACACAAAGAGCTCTTTGTAGCTGAAGGCCCATGAGTGATGTTAACAAGAAATAACACATCAGGGAATCCTGTTCACAGATAGATTGACATTTGATGATCTCGTCACCCACGAGTTAAACTAAATTTCACAATGACCATTGAATTCATGATTCTTTGTTACATCTGGGTATATACGGTGCATTGGCAAAAGACTTAGGGAAGCATCTGTAACCAGAACTTCCCGCACTGTAACCGTGCGTCTCGATTTTGCCGGGTATGATAAGCTTTGTGGTTTTATTTTATTCTTATATTATGTTGATCATCTTTGCTTATCAAGTTAGAATTGTCTTCGTATGTGCATTCTATGATTTTAATTCATGTTGTACCGGCCTTAGCAAGTTGCATGATCGTGACTAAAATAACTATTGTTATGTTTCTGAGCAAGCATGGGGCGGCCAGACTTAATGATATTAGTTTACCCGGCAACCTCTGACTAGAGATCAGAACTGACAGTTTTGTGACGGTGAGATCCACGTACTCGGCCGGCGTGAGACTCTGTGCGACAGCAGGTCCCAAACGAAAGGATAACTATAAATAAAGTATGAAGATTAACATATCAAATTAACTACGATCAACAGATAAATTGGAAATGTCATATAACTTATATTATATTATATTAAAATTGGAGTCAGATCGGTCTTAACCACAATTCATGTGAATTGAACCAAATTGTAAAAGTTCCGTTTTTAAATAGAAGAGGGTTTATACCGCTCATTACGCTGACACTGTCTGTGTGTATCTACAGGTTTGACGGTACTAGCGAGGGCCAAACTTGCAAAAATCAACTCACAAAAAAACAAATGGTCTTAAAGCTTCACCCAAAAATGAACATTTTGTCATCACTTATTCACCCTCATGTCCTTCAAAACATGTATGACAAAAAAAAGATATTTTGAGAAATGTCTGAGTGGTTTTGTGTCCATACAATGGAAGTCTCGCTCTATCTCTCTCTCTCTCCAGACTTGAAGTCTCCTTCTTTAAAATGAAGCAGTCACGGTTGAGTGAACCCAAGCCAAAAGAGAGAGGAGGAAGAGAGAGGCTAATTTAAGACATGCTTCTGTCCTACATTCAGACCGCTTCAAACAAAACCACAAAAGCACTGAATGAATTAGTAATGATATCACACAGGGTGAAGCAAGAGGCATCATCGCGAGGAAACACGAGTTGGATGAAAAGACAGACCTGAGATGCACAGTAAGATCATCAGAAAACTGTTTAAAATAAACAAAGGCTTTATATAAGTCTCCAAAATGTATTTAAATACCAACATTAGAGCTTTGCTTTGTCTATTAGATAGGGCATGTTCCATTAAGTATATGAACCAGAAAGTGTCCACAAAAATATGTTCTGTCTTAATTTTACTGTATGATTGATACATTTTCGTAAACTGTATATATATATATTTTTTTATTGAACTTTGCTTACAATTTTATTTTATTATCTACAATCTAATGTAATACATTTTTGACATAGGGGCAGTTTCCCGTACAGGAATTAGCTTAAGACAGGCCTTAGTTCAATTTAAAAATGTAATTAGTTTTTAGAAACATGCCTTACAAAAAAACATTAATTGTGTGCATTTTGAGACAAAATAATGACACTGGTGTATTTTAAGATATGTCAGTACCGTTTAGACAACTCGAACATTTATTTTAGTCTAGGACTAGTCTTAAACCCTGTCCGGGAAACCCCCCCCATTATATGTGAATTATGTGCCTATATATATTTTAGGATTAGTAATTGATGACAAGTCAACATGGTTTAACTACAAATAAAAAAAAGCTAAACCATATAAACATATATTTACCACAGTTTTGCTCTGGTAACCATAGTTCAACCATGGTTCAATCTGCCAAGAAAACTAGACTTTTACTATAATAAAACCAAAATTCATTTTAATTGCAGAAGCCAAAGTTGAGATCAGGTACTTTATTTATGGGACAGGAAAGAGAAAAAAAACAGAGCGAGAGATTGTAAAACAGGTATTGTCAAAAGTCAATATTTTACTATGCAAACACGTGTACAGGCCTGCACAACACACACAAAAAGGCAAAGGTGTGTCCATTTATTCCCTATACACAGTCTATATTAACATGTCTTACAAACCCTTACAGGAAATGTGTTCTTACGCATTTTAGCAACTACTTCCTGTCAGCAACACGGTGTCTACCAAATATCTGAAGTATTATACTTGACAGCGGTTTTTGTTTCATTTGGTTTGATTTAGATTTCATTTGCTGGCCAGGGGTATCCTTTTGCTCAAACTGAACTGTGATTGGCTGTGTGATGCAGAGGGCGGGCATTAAAGGGACCCGTCAAAAAATATGCCCATGTTTGGCTACATTTGAGTTGCTTTTGCACATTCTCACCATCTGTGCAATATTATTCAATCTGCTGATATTTATGAGTGTATTTTTGGCGAATGCAGAATGACTGCGGTCCTCATCTGAAGAGGATTTTCAGTCTGGTCCAGAGTCTAATATGAGAATAATCTCTCTCAGAAGCCAATCGAATTAACCCTTTCAATAATAAATAAATAAAACATCTCTCCGTTGTAAATGACACTTTATTTTTTAACTGTACTTTAGGTTTTGTACGTTTCTAAATACAGTCAGTCATACATCACTTTATAAAGCTGTGATCTGCTGAGGCGGTCTGTTATATATAGCACGTCTGCCAGGGAAATGGCTTTGTTTGAGTGGCGAATGCTTTCTAATTGAGACCGTATTCCCACTGGAACTACAACACACACACGCCAAGTAAATATAAGACGCGGTTGTATTCACACCTGACATGCTAAACCTATACATTCACAAACAAAGCACCCCACGGCAATTCCCCACATGAATAGCCATGATTTCATACAGCGTAAAAAGAGAGGAAGAGCAAGTATACATTGTGCTTTACACAAAAACACACACTTACAATACTGCAGACTGAAACTCAGCACGGCCAGCAGCACCCCCACCACCAGCACCATGATGAAACGGTTCCGTGCCAGCATTGTCCTGTGATTAGTCGACACACCTGTCCGTCAGCCATCCATGCACAGCCCCCTTGATGTCACCTAGACATTCAAGAGAGAAGCGTAATATCATTACATATCAAACTTTATTTTACATCTCTTTTAAATGAAGTCAAGTTATAAGCCGTAACAAAAACTATTACAGAGAGTAATAAAACCCCCACAATGTTGACTTCCTTAATGCATGTTTTAAAGGGGTCATGTGGTTACATTTCCATCACACGCTTGCAGTATACGACCAATCACTACGCACTGGTTAACTGGCCAATCATAGCACACCTCGCTTTTCAGAGCGATGAGCTTTGTAAAAAATCTGTGCGTTTCAGAGAGGCGGGGCAAAGAGGACATACAAACATGCACGGTATGAGGAAAATACAGCGTTTTTGAACCTTAAATCGTACATTGCATTACATCTAAAACAAACGATAATATTAGTTTTAAGGCCCGTTCAGATTGCGGGAGATGCGAAAAAGCGAAACGAATACCCGACGAACCAAGTTTTCATATCAACGACGAAACAAATGTTCGCTTTCTTCTATTTGACGCCCGTATGGTAGATGGCGCTGATGGAGAATACATTTCACGCCTAAACATTAGGTGGAACTCAACCGCTATTCAGGCTTCGGCTGCTGAGAAGAAGAAAAGCTTAAAGCTTAGCAATACAGGCTACTAGTACTGTTTGCTTTACATACTTACAACAGCAGAACAAGAAATGGATTTCTCCAGCAGCAGCAGCGAAGATGAGTTTATTGTTTTTTGCCTGAATGAGCAAAGGAAGAGAAAAGGACGATATTGGGTTCACCCTATTCTTGAGAAGAGAGTAGAGCACGGGGAGTTTAATAGATTGATCCAGGAGTTAAAGCTGCACCACGATCGTTTTCATCGTTACTTCAGGACGATGGTCTGGGGGTTAATTAGTTACCAAATGGCATTTGCATTGCAACTGTACTATTTAAACAGTTGTAAAATATGTGTACACTTGACTTGATGTTTGATTACATGTGCCTGTGCTTTCTACCTACAAGCAAAACTGCTTAGTTATTGTATATAAATAAAAATAAAGAAATTTGAAGAAACTGATTGTATTTGATGACTTTTACTGGTACCGCCAATATATTTGTAATATCCCATACTACAACGTAACATGTGAATTGTATTCATATGAAAGATTATATATATATATTAGTTGATACTTTTATATTTGAATGCCACATCAACCTATGCCACAGAACTTATTTTTTGTCCTGGTTTTTGAGTCGCTGTGACTTTTTTCAAAAAGTTCTGTCTGTTCTGACACCAACGACAGTAACAACTCGACATCCATTCTCTCACAACAGCTTTCTGAGCCTTTAGCGCCCCCGCGTGCCCTCAGCGGCTCTAGGCGCGTGACGTAAAATGCTCGATTCTTATTGGACGGTCCGTTTCTTCGCTTTGCAAATGGGGAAAGATTCGTCGCACTAGACGAAAAAAAACCTTCGCTTTTTCGCCGCGCGGATATTCGCGGTCTATATGAAAGGCTTCATAAGAATCTATTGTTTTTGTTCTAGAACGTTATCGCGACGAACATTCGCACCGAATATTCGCGGGCAATCTGAAGCCGTGTCATAGGACCCCTTTAAAGCGAAAAACATACACCAGAGGGCAGACACACAAACACTACAACATTACACACACAGCACGGGCATGCAACATGTCATTAAACTCACTCACACACCAGGAGAAACTATTATTATCTTGAAATAGCTGTGCTTTTGAACTCATTCCTACCCAAGGACTTTCTGACCTAATGTAAACACACACACACACAGGTTTGCATGTTCTGTGGGATCTTTCCATACACATAATGACTTCTCTACTGGACGAGCTGTATGTTCTAACCCCTAACTCTCATTACAACTTTTCAAATAAACAAAATCATTTAGGATGTTCAATAATCTCCCTCATAGTTCAGGTTTTACTCTTCTTGTGATAGACAAACAAGAGCACACAGAAACGCACAAAAAGCAAGCAGACGTTTAAACGAGCAGTCTGGAGCCACATCGTGAGTGCATTAAACAGCAGTCTGGCTACACCCATCAGCTCCTTTGCTACTAAACTCTCACACATTTGTGTTTGAACTTCTTCTTGTTCTATGATAAGTTCCGCTGCAACTTCTGTCTAAAACCACAAACTATTATCATCCATTCAGTACCCTGGAACGACGCGTGATGCAGATAAAGTTTTGTATAATTATTATAGATGACATGACATAATTTTACAACAAAATACACAATGTTTTTATTCTTTATAAACTGCAGTTACAGCAGGAGACTGTCTAGGTGGCTAATAGCTGCTACTCCAGTTTGCATATGGAAAGGCTGCAAATCCAGCCATTAAGAGCTAAATATCTTTGCTCAATCATTAATAACGTAATATGCAATATAAATGTAGGCTATTCCGAAAGTCTAAAACTCCAACAAAGCTTGAGCTGTTTTCATACATTTACAGCTGCCTCTGTCGTGTCGTGAGAATAAATATGATCTTGATCTTAATAGCGCAACATGTATGTCTTAATAACAATAACCTAAAGGAAGATCATAATAACGCATAAACACGAAAAACGCGCATAGCGTGAGGCGAGCGCAACAATTTAACAGATCAAATAATCAGACCCGAGAGAGAGAGAGAGAGAGAGAGGGAGAGAGAGAGAGAGAGAGAGGGAGGGAGATGTCTTTACCTGCCGGTGGTAACAGAGCTCAAATATTTCGCTCACAGATCTCGAGCCCGGGTTGATCTCCGTCGCGAGGAACCATAATCCATCTGACCGCGAGGAATGCAGGACTGATCAGATACTGCCTGCCCACACAGTGAACCTCTTTCCCCTCCTCCTACACAACACTGACTGAACGAGTGTGTGAGAGAGAGAGAGATTCATTACTCCTCCTGCTGGTCATATGCGCAATTACAACTTGTTCTAGCAAATGAAAAATGGTACGTTTGTCTATGAGCTTAAGTTGACTCTATCTATCTATCATCTATCTATCTATCTATCTATCTATCTATCTATCTATCTATCTATCTATCTATCTACAGCATATATCTTGGAATTACAAGGTTCTATCTGCAGTTTTGAGATATTGAGCTTCAAAGTTTTTGCATTCCACGTGACTGTAGATAAAACCCTTTGTTTTGTTTAAAAAAAGTCCCAAAATGTACATAATATAAATACATAATATAAATGACAAAAATGTCAGATAGAACCCTTAAATTGCAAGGTTAAGATATCTGTGAAGAAAGAAAGGAAATCACATGCATTTGCTCAACACAGATTTGTATCTGTTTTTCAATATTTTAGAAAATAGGACGATCTATAATTGCTGACACAGTTCAACATTAACCCTGAAATGAGTTCAAAAGAGTAAAATCCAGAGTGTGGACACACCACACAGAGATATTATTAGCTACAGTCTGGCAGATCAAAGTCCTTAGAGGACAGCGTGTGTGAAAGGTTAATAATTCGACTTTCCTAATAGACATGCTCAGTTCAAGGTTGTTTAACAATTCAGTCTTAGAAGGAGATTTTTGGTTTGTCATCATTGTCTGCGTTCTGAAGCAAGCAAAACACGACTGATAGTCTGCAGGTCAAAGTACACAAACTCGGAGGAGATTGAATCACTTTAAATATAGATCTATCTGTTTACACACACTCACACAGATAGAAACACACAATTGCATTAAAGTGTCACTGTGACTAAAAGCACCTATTATAGTGACATACAAAATGCTCTGTTTTTTTCAGTTTTTGTTAATTTGTTTCTTAAACAAACACAGAGCATCTGAAAATATCTCTTCACAGATTATTTTGTTGGCTAGATACGTCTTTTTAATTATTTTATTTTAATGTATATTTTATTGATGACTTAAATCCTTAAAAAATGTACACTGCAAAAGTTATGTCACACTCACATTTAAAAAAATAATGTCAGTGGTTTGGTGGTGTCTGTTGATATAACATGCAATTATTTACATATTTAATATGAGGATGCCTATATGCATATTCTTTGAATTAGTTGTGGAAATGTTTATTATTGGTATTTGTACTTTAATTAAATTTTTAAAATAAATGCAATTTTTAACGAAGCATGGAAAAATGCTTCTAGACAGTGAAAAACATTAACTCTACGGGAAAGAAAATAAGTCGACAATAGGTGGCGACACTGTACAACTAACTATAATTTAGAGAACTAAAGAAATGTGTCTCTGCTAGTAACTAAAGACCCATGCAAGGACTTCAAACAACATGTCGATAAAACATATATATATATATATATATAACTTTTGGTGGACTAATACATATATATATATATATATATATATATGAAGAGTTTGGTTCCAAAATGAGATATTTTTCAAAACTTTTCAAAAATTATGTTTTTTTATTGTGCATTCCAATTAATATCAATCAAACTGCAGTTGGTTTGTTTTGATTTAAGCCATAATAACTAAAAAAATACAGCTAACTAACACAATAAAAACATGATAACATAATAAAAAACATGATTTTTGAGTTATCTCATTTTGGAACCAAACTCTTCACACACACGCACGCGCACGCACACCCACCCACACACACACACATCCACCAAAAGTAAAGAATAGTCTATGCATTGGATTGTTTTAAAAGACATGTCAATAAAATTGTGTGTTGTATTTATTGTATGTTCTCAGAATTGTCTGCTCTTTACAGCTACCTCAAAACAAGACTTTTGAAGTCTCACAGAAAGCCTTGTCAATTCTTTATCTTACACTTTATGACTTGCAATTATCAAAGAAATGAAATGACTAGTAAATTTGTGAAACATCTAATTTGATTTGAATGCGACAAAACATTCACGCGTAACAAAATACGTGATAAAACGCGTTTGCATTTTAAAAATAAAACGAACAAATGAAGCAGTTCTGGAAAAACGGATTGTTTTTCTCACTACAGTCTTCAGTAAAAAAGGACTAACATAATAACATAATTTAAAAAACAATTCAAAACACCATATTTACAACGATTGCAAATGCTACACGCGTTCACCCTCTTTATTCAAGCACTTATGGCAAGCCGAATTAACTTAAATTGTCCCCAGCGTTACTCGTCGTAATCGCATTTTTATTAGTAAGAATTAAATTAGAGAGCTCTATAAACTGAATTATTACTAGTAAGTATGAAATTAGAGAGCTCTGTCTTCTTACTAGTAAAAATTTGAATTAGAGCTCTCTAATTTAATTCTTAAGGCCTTTGCACATACAGTCCGAAATTTTCGTATGCGTTTTTTCGTATTTGGCGATCGTTTGTACGGTGTCTCTGAATTGTTAAAAAAGGCCTCTCAAAATGCTTGCTACGGATGCGAAAAACGCAGAAAATCGAACTCGGTCCGAATTTTTTTATGACGGACGAAAATATCGGAGGCAGTGTGTAAATGTGATTGACACAACGTGAGGTCGTATTTATTTTTTAACGTGGGGAAATTTCGGACGCAAATTTCGGACTCAATGTGCAATGGGCTTTACTAGTAAAAATGCAATTGCGACGAGTAACGCTGGGGAGAATTTAAGCTAATTCGGCTTTCCATAAGAGCTGATCATGTGAAAGAGACGTGAAGATTATTCGCCTTCTGATTGGTCCGTAGACTGAGTGAACTTTGCTCGCGTTCACGTCGGAGAAGTGCGTGCCTGTGTGTACATGACGGTGAAATGCTTACGGGGTGTGTTTTCTTTTCCATTTTTAACCCCCCGATAATCTTCCACCTGGATATCGACCCGCATCCGTGATATTTGAGGAATTTTTGACCCCAGAATCACTTCAGCTCAACGGTCGAGGAAGGAACTATAAGCGTGAGACAGTCGGAAGTGAAGCGGCGCGGCACGGCGCGAGGTCGAATAGACTACCTACAAGAGCTCGCTAAACTTAAACCCACCCGCATGAGAACCACACGGACACGTACACTGACACATCAGCCCAGTCCGGTGGATCCTGGAGAGTATGAGCCGAGATGAGCCAGAGAGACACACTGGTGCATCTGTTTGCTGGAGGGTAAGGAGGTCGTTTCACATATACATGCGTTACAGGTACAGTGTACACAATCAGCTCAAGAATTTGAGTGAAAAGTTGTTTTAAGATCCATTTTCATGGATTTTATAGTATTTAAATGTACATCTTTTGTTTAATGACTTCACAATACACTTATCACCACAATGACATTGTATCCTTACACAACTCCATACATAGCCTACTGTACACACACCAAGAATATAGTCATGTAACGAGCGCGCGCGCACACAAAAAATGTACTCATAATACACACACAGTCATACACAATAACCGTAATACAAAGAAAATACATTCATTTTACACACATACAAAATATAGCCTTACTACATACACACAATGAAGCAATAACACACACACAAGACACCCACCCAAAATATAGCCGTAAGACAATACTCACACAGAGTTATACCCACAACATTGACATTTAAAGCAAAAACTTGTATCCAAAGCTACTGACAGTGCATTCATACTAAACATTTCATCAATACTTGTGTTTCCTGAGAATCAAACCCGTGACCAGTGTTGGGTGTAACTAGTTACTAAGTAATTAGTTACTGTAATTTAATTACTTTCCCCTTTAAAAGTAAAGTAAGGGATTACTCTAATTACTTCTGTAATTTAATTACAGTTACATCTGATGTAATTAAACTAAATACTTGTGTAATATATGTGTGTGCAATAGTGGAATTGACATCAAAATTCAAAGTCTAACTTTAAAATCTGTGCTTTAATGTATAATTCTCACATTTGTAATGCTACTTTATGTAGTTTTATATTATTTATTTGAATGAATTAGAAGAGCCGTTTCATGTCTATCCTTGAATCACTTAACTAATCAAGGTTGATATAGGATATAGAAAGTAATTAGTAATAAGTAATTAAATACTTTTTGGAGAGAGTAATTTGTACAGTAATCTAATTACACTATTGAATATGTAATAGTGTACTAGTAATTAATGAATTTTTCAGAGTAACTTGCCCAACACTGCCCGTGACACAATGTTGTACCAATTGAGTTACAGGAACACACTGTTAATCGCAGCAGATGATTGACATCAGCTTAACACAATCTTCAATTCACTGTGTAATTCATCATTTGTATGAGACCAGACACGTGCTGCTCATTTCTTATGCACTTGCATATAATGTGGTTTGCGGTAAATAATATACACCAGCATTCTGAAAGATGTCACAATCGGCCACGCTGATATTTATATCACAATATGTGTTTAACAAAGAATGTTCACATAAACACTGATTTTAGGATAACATTAAGGGTGTAGCTTTGAATCATGGTTGTGGTTTCGTTGCATTGAGCTGTCGCCCTGTGTGGCACTGGTTCAGCTCCAGTGATTGTTGTCTACGCTCGAAATATCTGCCCTCCGTGCAGTGGTCATAGTGATTAAAATAGAAACACACGCTTTCACACTCAACAACTCATGATTTGTTATGAGGAGAAACTACACATGAATGCAAAAATAGGTGTTTTTCAATATATACTGGATACAAATTGACTCATTTTTTCATGGTTATTATTATTTAAAGATTTACATTAGTAGCACTCATATAAATGTCACTTTATTGTGTTTATTTTTATTTTGCTACTAACTTTATTATCTTTGTCTAATTATTGTTGCATTAAACTTACATGCGTATCTACATTTTTGTTGTTTAAGATGTCATGTTTTATTCAGAAATAACTTTTTATTCTGTGGTTTGTAGTTTTAGGTCAGTTTTTTCCATCAGATCAATGACATCGGGTCATTCTCGGCACGTGAGGGATGGATTGAGTTACTGTGTTTGTTAA
Organism: Triplophysa rosa; assembly: GCF_024868665.1. Taxonomy (NCBI): domain Eukaryota; kingdom Metazoa; phylum Chordata; class Actinopteri; order Cypriniformes; family Nemacheilidae; genus Triplophysa; species Triplophysa rosa. The sequence goes on along the minus strand of NC_079903.1, from coordinate 19,093,888 downwards.
CCCAGATCTGCAGTCCTAACAACAATTCACCTTTCACATTGGAGTTGAAACCCTGTCGCCCTCATTTACTCTGAATCTGTGTTTGCTCTGAATCTGTGTTTGCTGTTGCAAGTCTCGTGGTGTTCAGATAAGCGTACATGATATAAATCGGGGGTCATGATTTGAGTAAATCTAAAGTTCTAAGAGGAAAGTGAAAAAAAACATGATCGTCTCCTTCAGGAGATTTCCAGGAACTTATATTTACTGTAATACACATCTAATGTAGCCTCATATTTACAAACAAACTAGTAATAATAATCTCATTTTTTTTCAGATGTGGCGGCACGGTGGGCGCAATCCTGACGTGTCCGTTAGAGGTGGTGAAGACGAGGCTTCAGTCTTCGTCCGTGACCTTCTGTATCTCTCAGGTTCATTTGAGTACAGTTAATGGAGCCAGCGTGGCACGTGTAGCCCCTCCGGGACCCGTTCACTGCCTCAGGTACGTAAAACATCATGTGTATCATGCCTGTCACGTACGGGTTTGATCTACCTCTAATTTGGCGAACATCAAACCACCGCCTTTGAGAAAACAGACACTGGGCTGCTGTTCTGTATGTGTTTATGAATTTTAGTGAAGACAGTAATATTTATTCAAGTGTTTTAGTTTGACCGTGTTGCTTCTTAAAGGCAGGGTGTCCGATTTCTCTTAGCCATTGTTGATGTTCAAATCACCAAAACAAACACACCCCTACCCCCATCTTTCGCTTTCGTCAGCGCTCGGCTAATGTCCGTCCTGTGCACCTTACTGCTGATTGGCTACAAGGTTGTTTTGGTACTCAGCCCGACTCAGTTGTCTAAAGCGTAATTCGGAAATCGGTTACCCCGCCTTTAAAGGGGTGCTGCAACGGTGTTTCATGCATTCTGACTTCTTTACAATGTTGAACGTGCTGTCTTCTCATGCTTAACATGGTCAACTTGTCTAAAAATGAGTTGGGCGTAGTACGTAGTATATTTCTGTGCTCGATACACTCCCCCAGCGATCGTACAGGTTTCGGAAAGTTTTTTTCGAACATATAAAACTGTTTCGTAACAATTTTTCTTAGTCCCTTATTGGACAATTCTCCCAGAAAAGCACGCGGCACGCCCATGCGGCAGCAAGGAGAGCAGGAGAAGGAGCATGCGCAGACGTCACTTTCACTTGTGTGCAGGAGAGAGAGAGAGAGGGAGCATACGTTCGCGAAGTTCAGGTGTTTGTTTGTTCACTGCATTTGGGTGATGAATGTTATATAAATGGTGGATATAACGCTGGATTAGAGATCGTTTGAAACTGATATATGGAGCTGTCCCAGCGCTAAAAGATGCGGGACAAGTGAAACTGATGTCTGTGTTTTGTTGGCAATGGGTGCGCACGTGCTTTAGTTCAGCCTACCCCTCCCCCCGCACGTGCCGTATGCTTTCGGAAATAATCGTACAGCTGTATCTATCTTTTATAAATGTGATCAAACTAAAAACTCTTCGAAGATATGGAGTATGCAATACTACTCTATAGGTACTCAAGATTAATATGCGATTGGAAAAAAACGCGTGTGTTAGGGCCGCTTTAATATTTTAAAGCCAAAACCCAGGAATGGAGTCAGGCAGCTAAATTTAGTGAATGTTATGTCTGCGTTGTGTGAGTGTTGGCTGTGTGTTTGTTTTAGCTCGGTGTTCTCTAAACATTCGATGGTTTGTGGTCCTGTAACGTAGGCCTCGTCTTCGCTGCTCTTACGGTTGTTTTTCTGAACATTATGTGCTGTCTTCACCACACCAGTAAAAAGAAATGTAGTTAGAGGGCAAATTATGACTGTTGGTTTGTTCTATAACAGCCGGGTCGTATTATAGATAGCTTATGTAAAAGAAAATCAGCAGGATTGCACAATTTCTATGACTCTATCTCTTACTCTGACTCTTTCTTTCCTGCCTTTCGGTGTGTTTTCTTTATTAAGAATCTCTTCTCAAGCGTTTCCACACCCCCTTACCCGACCAATCGCTGCCTTCACGCTGAAACGTTGAGTTCTGGAGCTTGGCATCAAACTGAAATGTGTTTGTAGCTGGTTTGTCTGACTCAGTGGTTTTATTCTCTCAGGTTATACCGTATATTTCAAGCATTGTTTGTGTTCAGCATAACACACTTTCCAGTGAGGTTGTATTTGTTAACAAACATTTGTAAATGCATTAGCTAACGTGAACGAACAATGATCAATATGGTAGTTTTTCAGCATTTATTAATCTTTACATCTTTGTGTTGTGTATTAACTAATGTTAACAAATACAACTTTCGATTATGAAAAGGTGTTACACTAAACGGTGAAATTAACATGAACTGCGGTGAATGAATGTTGTAGATGTATCATTTGTTGTTTATGTAGATTATGCGTTACAGTAAGGTTGTATTTGTTAACGTATTACTGTTACCAAAAAATGTTATATAGGTTTGAAGTGACGCAACGAAACCTGGTCCTGGTTTCAGTTGGAAGAAACAAACCGCTTTTTTCATTTGATCAAGTCAACATTTCTCTTTTAGCCACTTTAATATCTGTATTTGTCTTTGATTGACAGTTAAATCCCACACCACACCAAAAATCACAACCCATTCTTAATAGAGAGCTTTATTCTCTTTTTTTTTAAGAATGTCTCACAGGAATTTGGATTTCTTTCTTCGAACAAGTCTTTCTGAGGTGTGTCCTGTGACGAGTATAGTTTGTGTACATTAGCGCGTTCATGAATCCACACACCGTATACAGCACACGAAAAGTATTTGGACGTTTTTGAAGTTGAGTTGAACAGTTGTGGCATGTTTTTTAAAGACAAACATATTACTCGGGCAAAATATTTGATGAGAAAAAGTACATCATGTCATAAAGCTGTTCAAACTTGTCATAATAAAGGCGGAAAGCATTGACACGTTTTGTCTGTGATTCATTCGCACTGACAGATGTTGATGTGTTCATCTCTTTTTGTCTCAGGTTCATTCTTGAGAAGGAGGGAGCCCGCTCTTTATTCAGGGGTCTGGGGCCCAATCTAATCGGAGTGGCTCCATCACGGTGAGTGGGCATATACTGACACAACATCTTACTGTATCTAAACAAGTGTGAAGTGAAAACCGATTCAGAGACCAGTGTGACTGATGCAATCCCTGCTCAACTGGAAAAGCTACAAATGCACAGGGTTTGCCATAAGCACACACAGACTGTGGTGTGCTGATCCTTTTGTTTGTTTATTTTCTGTATCGACTGTATTGAGCATACGGTTTACGCCCGATTTACATTACATTTACACTTACATTTATTAATTAGGCAGACGCTTTCATCCAAAGCGACTTACAAGTAGGAGAGCATATAGACATTTTGCTAAACGGTACCATTAGTTTACAAGGCCAGGCTACAAGGAGGATTAAAGCTGGAGTAAACAAAAGAGAGAATGAACAAAAAAAGATATATTTTTTTTATTGGTTAGTCAAATATATGTGATTCACACATACTCTTGTGTGCGGTACGTATGCGGTGCGTAGAGCAACACGTATGCGGTACAGATCCGTCATGCGCCATTGTGCTTACACACACACTACGTTTGTAGCGTGCTAGCGGTCCGCGTCTTCTGTGTGATTCAGTTAACAATGGGTAACAATGGGTATTTCCGATATATGATTAATCGAAACGTAAGTTTTTGAAAAGAACAACAACACAGAAATAAAATTATAAACCTTTTCAGTGCTAAAGACAATAGCTGAAAAGAAAACACTATTAAAATGATATTTTATCTGTTTTGATGTTAGGATGGTACTTCAAAACACTAGATGCTTACGTGAAGTTAGATTAGCCTAGCGTGTTAAAAGAGTTTCAAAATATCTTGCCATCCATTCCAGTGGCCGATGAAACTGCCTCCATGCCTTTTCTTTAGCATTCATGTCTTTATAAAAACAGTCCTGGGGGTCATAAATCACTTTGTATTTCTCTACCTCAATAATTAGCCGCGTGTCATCCATCGCGCTGCCGTCTTGTACTTTCTGGACCACCTGCTTGTCACTATCTGCATAGAAGCACGATCGCTGCACTGATGTACCGCACCGCATCTGCAACGGACGGACCGCACCGCATCCGCGTGCTGTGAATGATGTAATCCGTAAACATGGGCACGTGAAAAAATACGCACTGCACACGTAGTATGTGTGAATCGGCCGTTAGTGTCATCGAGCCATGCAGGGTGCAAATGTGCTAAATTTACCAACTCATACAAAACTGCTACATTCTGCTACATTTACAAACAGATATCTTTTTCTTTCAGTTTTGGCCTTCAGTCTGTGTTTTTGGTTTCAAACTGCATGATTTTGAAAACACAAATTGGTACGAGCCGTGACATCATGCACATGTGTATTATGTGTTTCTTAACATTGCCATCTACTCACTGTTAAAAAACAGAAAAGTACTGCTGCTTTTCTGCCAGGACATTATCCATCAATTTCAGACATTTCCAACGCAACACAGTGCTGTGCAAAAAAAAAGGGGGGAAACAATGAATTCATATTAAAATATAGTACATTATGCACTATTGTTACCAATATTTTACAGTGCTGTCCTGTGTCCTGGCATGCATAAGGGGCGATTCACATTTCGTGTCTAAAACCGCACGGAAAACGCCAGCCGTGCCGCGCCGCTTTCTCTAGTCAAATGACCCGCGGTGCACGTGCAGCGTTCTGTAGAGTGGAACTAGTTCCATCTCGATGCAGTGCCTAGAAAAATGTGTCTATATTTAAAATAACGAACTTGCGCGCGCAAAAGACGCAAAATGCGAATCGCCCCAATACAGCATTTTTTTGTAGTTTTGCGGTTCCTTGTGAAGTAAATGTACCCTGAGATGGCATCTATAGCCCTATTCGGATGGTAAAAAATAAGATTTAAAAAAATAAATCTGCATGGTGATAAAACTCACGCATTCGGACGTACACATAAATCCACGGTGTAGGTGTGAGTTTGTAATCCTGCGAACCCGGAAAATGCGCTTCTCACGTGATCAGTCACATGACAATTCGCACGTATTTAATCCTTATAATGGAATAAAATCGATATTTTGAAATGCCAATATCGAATGTTTTCATGTTTTTGTCTTCTTTCTGTTCTTATCATCTCCCTCTCTGTGTAGTGAAGCCGCGATCCTGATCTGTCTGTGTGTGTGTGTGTGTGTGTGTGTGTGTGTGTGTGTGTTTGTGTTCGCGTGATGCATCTACGCGATCACGTTAACAGCCGAAACTTATTAAACTCTGTATCATGATCTGGTCATCATACAGACACGCATGATATCATTCGAAGCTGTAAAGGGTTTAGATTTATTTGCGTAGACCCACGATAACCACAAAACATTGTGATTTTGTCAAATAAAGAACGGCAAAAGGATGCACGTTCTGCCGTCTGTGAACTGTTTCTCTCTGTTAGCAGAAGCGCATCAGGTGCGCGTGTGATAAGACGTTATGTGAGTCATGTTGTGCTTTTTATGCTGCCATTTACGGTGTTTTTAATGATCAGACACTATAATCCCTGAACCTCCTAAAGAGCAACACTCTACGGTGCTTTTAAGAGGTCAGAACGGACTTACAAAACATATTTTGGATGGACCTGTTATAAACTCACAGATGTGGATTCGGACAGGAATTAAATTACTGCACGACCTTGGTGTTTGTCAAAAAACAGTAGGTAATTCAGCCGGGGATTTTCCCGCGGGTGGTGGGAGAAAAACACAGACATTCTGGATTCGGACGGCAATAAAATCACCATTTTCCCCCGTAAATGGTGAAAATATCTTGCGTCCCTTATGAGAAACAATTACCTTCCGAAAGGCTTATGTCAACAAAAGTGTTTTTACAATCCATTGCAGTGTGTGGGCTGTGAAAACTTTTGAATAATGATGATGCATTTTAGTCATGTTATCAATTGAGCAACAAAGCACGATGGTGTACGACGTTGTACCGTAGTTATTTTGGCCGTTCTCCAGTTTGATAGTTTTCAAATAATATCAGTTTGTACATACTTCAGATTGCATTTATTCTAAGGAGATGGAATGTTTATCTAAAGAAACCCGTGCCTTCCTGGTGGAACATTCCTCCTAACTCAGTCCGGTCAACCACATCTCTCACAACATTCAAAAATGACTTAAAACCCATCTCTTCTGTGAATACTTGACAGATAAATGAAAAAATCCCTCTCTCTTGCTCTCAACAGGTATTGTTCTGGCTTTTGTTGAAACTAGTAACTTGGTTTTAGCACCTATTGTATTATTGCTCCTGTATGACACATAACGCTTTATTGCTCCCTGACCTCTCTGTAAGTCGCTTTGGATAAAAGCGTCTGCTAAATGACTAAATGTAATGTGACGGAAATTACGTTTGTATTGACATCATGAAGAAATATAAACAGTAACGTGTCCCAGAGTTGATATATTACTGTACATTAGCACTCTTTTGAGCATCGCTCGTGTAATGAGACTATAGGAACAATATTAACTGTTGTATAAATCACGAATGTACTCTAAATATATGATATGTGCTTATAGCAGTCACCCTGCTTTTTAGATTTCAAAACCCATAGACAGTAAATGCATCACACATTCTGAAAGATGACCTGATGTAATTCAGTGTGAAAGATCACTGTGTGTAATGTGTGGATTTGTTTTCCAGGCCATTAAAGATGTTCGGATCATTCAACGCCCGTGATTAAACCAGGCCTTGCAATTTTATGCCACACCAGCATATTTGAGGTTTTCCGCAACAGTAAACTCCAAACAAATTAGACACGAACTCTGTAAAGAACATTACATCCCGGAAAATGAAATAAACGAGCAGATAAATGGTTGTTTGTTTGTTCACTCCTTGTTAGAGAAGTTTAAGCATAAGTGTCTGTGTAAACGTGTGTCATGAGGTGTGAATGATGAATCAGTGCTAGTTGAACTTTAAAGGACAGCTTATGTAAACTTGTGTGTGTTAGTAAGATGAGACGTGGGAACCGTGATCAGTTGCTGAGAGTATCAAGGGTGTTTTTCTCATGGTCACCATCTGTTGTTACCAATGCTTTTAGTTCAAGTGATAGTTCAGTAAGGGATAATGTACAGACAGCCGGTTGTTATTGCAGAAATAAGCCCCGACAGCGAAGCGGAGGGTCTTGCATCACACTGAAGGGGTTTATTTCGCTGTAACAGCCGGCTGATTATACATTATCCCGCTTATTACATGGCTACTTGGCACATGAGAAAAAACTGGACATGAAATGTGAATTTGAAATATTTTATTAGCTCATTTTTACCGAATGCAGACCTTCCGAGAGGAAAAGCAGTTTAGTTTCGGTTTTAAAGTAAGAAACGATGTTCAAACGTCACGAACAGGCAATTTGGTTTAACCATTTGTAAAAATAATGTCTAGTGATAGACCGATATATTACCGTGGCGATATATCGGCTGATATTTTGAAGTTTTTAATTAACGGCATCGGCCGATATATTTTTACAAATGGACAATTTTTTGGGGGGCCGCCATACAGCACATTAGCATTTTATTCTTGAAAATGCCACTAAGATGTAAAGCTGGTATTTTTGCCACTTAGTAATGTAATATGACCATAGTAAAATGGGTCGTATAAGGTGGATGAGATACAAAATTTGTATGGTAAGTATCAATAATATATTTAAATTGCTATATTTTATTCATATTAGGCCATGTTTAGCTGCCCAGAATTAATTCAATGTCATGTGTGGACCTTTTCATGTGTTCAAGTGTGTTACTAACTAGGCACGATACAATAATTGTTCATTTAGTTTCACCAATTTTCTGTATGCCTCTCATTTACTCATTGAATTGCATTTGTGTTATATCGGCGGCCAATCGGCCACAGTCCTTTTTTAATATCGGCATCGGCCATTAAAAACCCATATCGGTCGACCACTAATAATGTCATATATGTGATTAAAAATTGTTATTTAATTTGTCAAATAAAAACTGTCAAAATGATTTGCTGCATCCGGTTACCGTGTGTTATTAGTTTTGAGAGGTTGTTATCTGGGAATAACGAACCTGCAAATGTCGCAACTGGCCAATCAGAATCGAGCAGTCCAACGAGCCGTGTAATAACACAAAATAACAACTGTGTTGTACTCACCAGCGTTATTTATTTTGTTTGTCTCCTGTTTTGTTTACAGGGCTATTTACTTCGCTGCATATTCCACCTCAAAGGAGAGACTGAACGGTGTGTTTAAGGCCGACTCCACACAGCTGCACATGGCATCAGCTGGGATCGCAGGTAATTCTTTATATATTTGATCCAGCTAACTACATCATGCTTTCTGGCTTCAAATGGGCTCGAATAGATATTGCACAACATGGAAACCCCTCCAACTCATATGAATTAAATCGTAAAGAAAATGTCCTCAAAGTACTAAACCGCTTTCACTTTCTGTACAATTCTTTACCAGTAAATGTCATTGGAGGATGTCAAAGGATTGTGTGCGTAAGTGTGTTGTGTTAATAATGGTTGGGTGTTACCTGTCATCTGATCTTTTAACTGAAGAGAGGATTTTGTGTAACATGCGTGTATGTGCCTGTGATAAGTCTCCATAGCAGGCACACAAGCACGTCTTTGTATTTCTTAAGAATTATGGAATTGTACAAGCGCTATTTCTCACAACTCTTTGGACAGACACTTGTCAGATGTTCATTGTTGTCTGCATTTGAAGCTTTTAATTTGATTTGGTTTCTCTTTTTGGAACACTCCTTTTAAGGGATAATTCAACCCCAGAAATGAACATTCTTTCATCATTTACTCACCCTGTTGTTATTTCAAATCTGTTTGACTTTCTTTCTTCTGCAAAACACAAAAGAAGATATTTTGAAGAATGTTGGTAAACAAAAAACATTGGTCCCCATTCACTTCTACTGTATGGACACAAAACCAATGCAAGTGAATATTCTTCAAAATATCTTTTGTGTTTTGCAGAAGAAAGAAAGTCATGCAGGTTTGAAATGACAAGAGGGCGAGTAAATGATGAAAGAATTTTCATTTTGGGGTGAACTATCCCTTTAAAGTCCCAATGGGAGCACTGCCACCTAGTAGGGATGTAACGATTCACTTAGCTCACGATGCGATGCGGTTCACGATTCTGATCTCACGATGCGATTTATTCACGATTTACTCACGATTTATTTTGAAAAAATGAGTTGAAACAAATTAGAAATGAACAACGTCCCTTGCATTATTTCTTAAATGCTTCACGTTTCTTTGTATGATAAAATAATGTTTTATTTCAAATAACAAAACTTTCTTTGTATGATAAAATAATGTTTTATTTCAAATAACAAAACTTTCTTTGTATGATAAAATAATGTTTTATTTCAAATAACAAAACTAAACTGCAATTTTATAACAAATTAATAATAGAAAAAGTCTCTTTAATATAAACAAACTAATACTGTCTGTGCTTTTCTTGGATTTTTTTGCATTTAAGAAATATCAGCATCCACGTTTAGGTTTGCAGTGAATATAGCGGCCCCTGCTGTTCAAAAAATGTATTGCGATTCAGTTCACGCCTCAACCGATTTGAATCGTCGCTCATTATAACCGATTTTCAACCGGCTTGGTGAATCGTTACATCCCTACCACCTAGTGGACTTTTTTCGAGAATATAAGTCTCTCATGATGTTATTTCTCTGTATGTCTAATCTGTCCTCTTCTCCTCCAATCAGGATTTACAGCCATCACAGCAACCAATCCAATTTGGGTGATTAAGACTCGGCTACAACTGGATGCCAGGTAAATGCCAACACGCACGTAAAGAAGCATTGTTTAGCGCTATCCTGTAAATGCCCCCATGTGCTGTTTTTAGTTTGAGCAAAGATCTAGTTTTACAAATTGTCCTCTGCGTCTGTTTTAAAAGTTATACCGATTAAAGTCTAGCCCTAAATTTCTTTATTTTTCTTTGTTGTAGGTACTGTAGTTTGAAGGAACAGGTTTAATATTGTCACTTTTGTAAACGTACTTAATGCGTGTTGTTTTGTGCAGGAAACGCGGGGAGCGTCGCATGAGCACGTTTGAATGCATACGACGCGTGTATCAAACTGATGGCCTGCGAGGGTTTTACCGCGGTATGTCGGCGTCCTACGCAGGAATCTCAGAGACTGTGATTCACTTCGTGGTGTATGAAGCCCTCAAACGACGTCTGGTAAAGACCAAACCAGCAACACACATGGACGGAGAGCAGGACTCAAAAGATGCATCAGACTTTGTGGGAATGATGTTGGCAGCCGCCACGTCTAAGACGTGCGCCACCTCTATAGCCTATCCACACGGTGAGGCTGCATGACAATAATATATACAGTATAATCGATTGAATTTTGATTTTAAAAACTGTGTTTGAGCATTTTGCATGTTTGTTCTGCAGAAGTAATCCGTACCCGGCTAAGAGAAGAGGGCAACAAGTACCGCTCGTTTTTCCAGAGTGTCAGTCTGGTGTTTCGAGAGGAAGGTTATCGCGCTCTTTACAGAGGACTCACAACGCACCTGATCAGACAGATCCCAAATACAGCCATCATGATGAGCACATATGAACTTGTCGTGTACTTGCTTGATGGCTGAACATCCCTCACCCGTGACCTGGGAATCCATAGTCTAATGTGATGTCATTCCCATTTTGTCAGGTGGTGTGTGAAAGACAAAACAAGACAGCAGACAGAGAGCAATGCCAAAACCCAGTGTGGTCTGAAGTTTCTCATAAGAAAACACACCGATATTAAATGCTTTTTCATTTTCTTGCATTCTCCCTCACTCTCTCTCTCTCTCTGTCTCTTTTCCATTTATTGTTTAATATTATGCTGCTTCTAACATGCATTGCCTTAATGTGTACCGTTAAAACCCAGATAGTTCAAGGTGTTCTTATGTTTACTGAACGTTGAGAGTTTTTACGGTGATCAAAGCTTCAAGTTCTGAGCTGGAAGGGAATTGGAGGGGGTCCAAACTGAGCCTCATTTCCTGTTTTGGCAACCAGCCAATCAGAATGCACTTGCAAGGTCATGCAATGCCAGACCAGAAATATCCTGAATCCTACATATATCTGCTTCTGTAGATGTTGAACAGTATGTTTTACAGGTACTTGAACACTGTGCACACACACGTACTTGAACCTTATTTGCAAGAAAAGACGTTTGTAAAACACTGTAAAAGTGAGGTGGAGTTCTTATCGGTGTATCATAATTGTACGTTTATGCATTCTCAGCCTCGATATGTGTGTGTGTGTGTGTGTGTGTGTGTGTGTGTGTGCGTGCGTGCGTGCGTGCGCGCGCGTGCGTGTGTGTGTGTGTGTGTGTCTACTGGATGGCCATATACATTTGTTAGCATAAAAATGTAATAAATGTTTTTTCCAGCAGGAAAAATTCTACTGAGAAGATGGTAATAATTAAAATATTTAAAAATAGATTTATAAATGCATTATCCAGGAAGGTTGTTGCACATAGTAAATTTGGATTTTGGAGGACATGTTGTGTCCCCATCACAAGCACACGTGGCACGTGTTTTATTCAGTTCACACAGAGACAGGCTCTTATCTAAGTCTGATGAATCATGTTGTTTGTTTGGTTTTGGGTGCATTTAGTGTTATGCTCTCACTCTTTAATGCCTTTATGATTTTTCAACAACCCAATGTTTGTTTGTTTTTTTGTTTACAGTCAGTTTGTCACTTTTCATATCATGTGAACAATTGTTTGTCTGGAAAGAATAAACTAAACTAAATTAAAAGCAAAAAGGACAAGTAAGCTTTTTTTATGCAACACATTAAGATGTAATGCATCTTTGCACGGTTTTAGTGCAGAGTTGAAATGCTACAATAGTTTTAATATGACCTATTAAGGCAAGTGTGACAGTAATCCAAATACATTTTTAAACACAACATTGATGTCATAAAGCTAATAAATGTACTTTATACTAATATACTGATAGTATTTGGCTATTTTTAGGGCTGTGTTTGTTAACATTAGTTAATGCGTTAGTTAACGTGACCTGTCATACTTAAATAGCATATACATCATATGTTAATTTTAACATTTAGTAATACATATTTATAATCCAAACTTGTGATTGTTAAAATAAGTTAATACACAGGAACCAACATGAACAATTTGGTCGGTATTAATTGAAATTAACAAAGATTAATAAATGTTAAAACTATATAGCTCACTAACTATGTTAGTTCATGTTAAGATAATCCATTTACTGATGTTAACAAATACAACTTTATTGTAAATTATTGTTTTAATGTACGAGAGATTCTCACTCTGACCGTGGTGGCCCTCTGGCGACATCTGCTGGTGGCTCATGCGCTCTGACGAACAGGAAGTGAATGAAACGAAACCTTTCTCTACTTTCTGTGATTCCGTCGTTACAGGTAAAGAACTTTTTACAAACCGTATCTAATAATTCGCTTTTGAAATTAAACGAAACAGTTTCAGAATACTTCAATAAAATAGATACGTGCTGGCAGTGGGTAAAGCAGTAGCGTGGTACTTGTATATAATCGCACACAAAAAGGCGAACTACTTGGAAATATTCAATATAAATATTGTCAAAACTAATAAGAGGCAACTGTAACATTAATGCTTTAAAATGTATGTTTGAACAGTTTGAAGGACACAGAAATGGCAGAAAGTGAACATCATGAGCAGTTCGTGTGTTCGATCTGTTTGGATACTCTGAAGGAGCCTGTGACTATTCCATGTGGACACAGTTATTGTCTGATGTGTATTAATGACTGCTGGGGTCAGAAGGAGCAGAGACCACCGTACCGCTGTCCTCAATGCAGAGAGAGCTTCACTCAGAGACCTCTGCTGAAGAAAAACACTCTTTTATCTGAGATGATGGAGAAGCTGGAGAAGACGTCTCTGCACACGGCTTCGTGCTCTCAGGAGAACTCTTGTGTGGAGTGTGACGTTTGCACTACAGAGAAGAACAGAGCTGTCATGTCCTGTCTGCAGTGTTTGGCCTCTTTCTGTGAATGTCACCTGCAGCCTCACTATCAGTCTCCTGTCTTCATGAAGCACAAACTGGTCAAAGCCACCACACAAGTTCAAGAGAACGTGTGTGTTCATCATGGAAAACTAATGGAGATTTACTGTCAGGATGACAACCAGTGCATTTGTTACTTGTGCATGATTGACTGTCACAAAGGCCACAGTGTGGTATCTGTGGAATCTGAATGGACAAAGAAAAAGGTCATGAATGCACAGCAAAAAATGACTTTCTTAGTATTTTTTTCTTGTTTTCCAGTAAAAATGTCTACAAATTCTTGAATCAAGATGCATTTTCTTGATGAGCAAAATGGCTTAAGAAAATAAGTCTTGTTAATTTGTGCTTAAAACAAGCAAAAAAATCTGCCAACGGGCTAAGAAAAATAATCTTGAATTAAGGTTTACCTTTTTCTTAGTCACTCAATTCAAGATTATTTTTCTTACCCCATTGGCAGATTTTTTTGCTTGTTTTAAGCACAAATTCACTGAAATTTCTTTTTTTTTTTACTAAAAACAAGACTTATTTTCTTAGGTCAGTTTGCTCATCAAGAAAATGCATCTTGATTCAAGAATGTTTAGACATTTTTACCGGAAAATAAGAAAAAGACTTCGTAAGAAAGTCATTTTTTGCAGTGTGCATATGTTTATGTGTAACGTTTATATGTAAGATAAGTCTTTTTAGACCTTGAATCTTTGTTTGCATTTTTAGAAAGCGTTGCAAAAAACAAAGGTGACATGCACAAAGATGATCCATGGTCGAGAGAGAGGTCAACGGGAACTCGGTGAGGTTGTGAAGACTTTTAAAGTGAGTATCAGTAAAACTATGAATTCAGCTGTGAATAGACCAACATCTGCACATTCTGTGCTGTATCATAGAATAATCTGTTTAGCTTTTGATACGATTTATGTTGCTCTGACCATTATCTTTCTCTAACAGATTTCAGCTCAAGAAGCTGCAGAAGAATGTAAGAAGATCTTTACTGAGCTCATCTGCTCTCTTGAGAAAAAATGCTCTGAGATAAATGATCTGATCGGCGCTCAGGAGAAAGCAGAGACCGATCGAGCAGAAGATCTTCACAGACAGCTGGATCAAGAGCTGACAGAGCTCAGACAAAAAAAGACAGAGATCGAGAACCTTCTAATGACAGAAAATCAGGTCAATTTTCTGAAGGTAATAAAACTTGATTTGTTTTGTTTATTTGAGGAGAACGTCTCTTGTGCTCGGCGAATAATAATACATGTTAATAATTCATCTTATTGCAGGGTTTTCAGTCTGTGTGTACTTTACCCACACGTGAAGACATTCCCGGCATCACTCAGAGCCCTCATGTGTCATTTGAAGGCGTTTCAATTTCAGGATTCAAAGAGGCTTTGGAAGAGATCTGTCAGAAGGAAACAGACAAAATATCTCATGAAGGTTTGTTGTGCTGTGTTTTCATTCATGTAGAATTCCTCTTACAAATGAACAATAGAGGCTTATTTCTGATTGTCTTTTAGTGTCACAAGTCCATATTGCAGAACCTCCAGAACCAAAGACTCGAAAAGATTTTTTGCAGTGTAAGTTGATCTGTTGATTCTTTAATACAAACACAAGTTTTAAGAAATATTAGTACATGTAGTCTACAACGATGTGAGATTCGGACCAAAAAACTGTATCGCAGTTTATTCAATATTAGTTTGTGTTCATTTTCCTCCCCAGATTTTTGTCAACTTCAAGTGGATCCAAACACTGCATACCAAAGTCTCATCCTGTCAGATTGGAATAGAAGGATATCATGCACAGTTAAAGTCCAACAGTACCCTTGTCACCCAGAGCGATTCGATTCCTTCTGTTACATCATGTGTAGAGAGGCATTGTGTGGTCGCTGTTACTGGGAAGTTGAGTGCAGTGGTAAAAATTGGGCTGTTGGAGTTTGCTACAAGGGAATTGAGCGTAAGGGAATCAGTGATGGCGGCAGACTCGGCTTTAACAACAAATCCTGGAGATTTGGCTTTTATCAGGAGCAGTTTGGTTTTATTCATGATAAAGTAAGAACACCTCTCACTGCGGCCTCTAGAATCGGGGTGTATCTGGATCATAAGGCAGGAACTCTGTCATACTATAACATCACTAAAACAATGACCCCAATGTTCAGATTCCAGACGTCATTTACTGAGGCGCTGTACCCTGTGTTTCAGATTCTTTCTGATTCATCTGTTAGGATCATAGAGAGGGAGAGAGTGCAGAAAGAAAACTCGTAAACACAGAATGTATCACAAAATTATTATGCACACATTGTTTTAATTGGTTTGTGTATTTATAAATGTGTATTTTGAGAATTTTCATGACACAAGATGTATCGTGTATCTTGTGTACATTCTGTTTGTAAGGCTTTGCTTTGTAATTATGATACAATAAATAAGAATATGAATTGCTGTTTGCTTATTAATTTCAGTCTGTGGTCGTGTAGTGCATTGCTGAAAGTAAACTCAATTACAGGAAATAATACAAACATTCTTTCAAAAACAAACAATGCATAGTGATTGCAACTTTTTTTGCTTTTTCAAATACAGTCGTTCAAACATTTTTGTATGTAGAAATAAAAAATATAGATGCTAATAAAAATAGCAGCAAGGTCATTTAAAGTAAATTTAGGAAATGATTTAACCACAACAAGTGGTTTACAAATAACCAGTTATTTAATCACGTCTAGTTTGTTAATCTTTTATGGTTTGGGGAGGGGTTAGTCCTGTTTTGTATGGAGGTAGCAAAAAGGCTCACTTCAAGCACTGTTGTAAGAATCGGGTCCCTGATAACACAAAACGTCTATTTGATGTCTGCGTTTACATCTGCAAGACATAGTTTGCTCATCTGCAATACGTCTCAGAGACGTCAGATGTCATATAGACATCTAGATGATGTCTGTAAAATGTTTATGATTTAGAGATTATGTGTAAATTGCTCTTTCTCAGCTGATTAGCAGATGTTTTTACTTAGCAGATTTTTACCAGATCTTTAGCAGACATACTACAGACGCACCTGTGCTAGATTTTACTTTTTTATTATCGTTGTCAGTGTATGGATTAAACAAGTTTAATTGCAATACCAAGTCAATAAAGAAAGAATTCCGGTCATATGAAAGTCCATCACTGTGGTTACAGGAGTCACATGGGAACAGAATACAGACAGTATTTCAGATGTGTGAGCAGAACGTTCCAAGACTCACATCTGTAAAGACGATCCTAAACGCTGACGGTGTGAACGGAGCCACTGTGAAACACTTTCTACACTCATGAGACATGCTTATGAGCGCTCCTCAGTGTGAATTCTCATGTGGACATTAAGATACCTTTTGGTTGTGAAACTCTTTTCACACTGCGGACATGCGTGCCGCTCTCCAGTATGAGTTGTCAAGTGGTTTTCAAGACTTTGATTTCTTGTGAAGCTCTTTCCACACTGAAGACAGGCGTATGGCTTTTCTCCGGAGTGAATTTTCACGTGGTCACTAAGATGACTTTTGGTTGTGTAACTCTTTCCACACTGAGGACATGCGTACGGCCGCTCTCCAGAATGAGCCGTCATGTGGTTTTTAAAATTATTTTTTCTCGCGAATCTCTTTCCACACTGAGGACAGGTGTATGGACGCTCTCTCGTGTGAATTCTTATGTGTTCCTGAAGATCACTTTTTCGTCTGAAACTCTTTTCACACTGAGGACAAACGTACAGACGTTCTCCAATGTGCATTTCAATGTGCAAAGTAAGTCTTCCTTTGCTTGGAAAACCCTTTTCACACTGAGGACATGTGTATGGCATTTGTCCAGTGTGAGCCATCATGTGATTTTTAAGACTATGTTTGTGTGTGAAACTCTTTCCACACTGAGGACATGCGTATGGGCGCTCTCCGGTGTGATGTCTCATGTGGACATCACGATTACTTTTGGTGGTGAAACGCTTTCCACACTGTGGACACGTGTGTGGGGGCTCTCTGTTGTGATTTCTCCTGTGGATGTAAAAAGATGTTTTGTTGGTGAAACTCTTTCCACATTGAAGACATGCGTATGGGTGTTCTCCAGTGTGAATTCTCATGTTATCAGTCGGTTCTTCATTTTTAAAAGTATTTTTTGCCGGCAAGCTACCAGAAGATATTTCTGATATTGATATTTCTTCCACTTCCATTACATCTAAAATGAAACAAAAGTACATGTTAAGACCACAAAATCTTAACAAAACTGTCATGATTTTACTTTAATGTTCCTTACGACCATTAATGATGAATCTAGAATGAACACCAACCTCTTTGTTCTGCAGTATCTTCATTTTTTATTCTGCATGGCTCTGTGTTACTCATGTCTGCACTCTTCTCTTGCATAAATCTTGATCTCAGTGTGATTCAGAGAAACAGACCTGTCACAATCAAACGTTTTATCAACGAATCTGTCTTTCTGAATAAATAATTGATTCTCACACATATCACAAAAACAGCATTTCATTTCATTATGTCAAACAAATAGATCTATCAAATAAACACTATAGCCTACGGTTTAATTTACCATTTCAGCTAAGTTTTTTTAACGGGGCCTTACAATATTCCAATAGCAGTTTATTTATTTGCCAAAGTGCCAACACATGTAAGAAATGACATCAATTATTGTAACATATATGTATATATATATTAGCCTCGCAATGTAAATTAACACTGTATCAGCGTTTAAATAGCCATAATATAAACCCCAGTGTAAAAAAAACAGAAAATATACAAATGTATTGATGCGTATTTAGTGAAGTGCGTTCGTGTGCATTAAAACGCCCATTAAATAAACGCGTTTGTTGGAGTAGTTTGAAACACCTATTGGCGTTTGTTGGATCGGTATGAATTAGGTTTTAAACTGGAAATATGCAAAAAAATCTCGCTACTGCGCACGCGGAGAGAATGGAAAGTAGGAATACGGGTCCTACTAATAAAATTCCATTTACATCTTTACAGTGCACTAACCTGTCTTAAAGAAAGTATTGATGTCCAGTAGTTCTCTTCACCTCCCTCATATGTCCGGACAGTATCAGCAAAGCCACTAAATGGAAAGCCTTTAGCCTCAGCGCAACGCAGGACAGGGCCAGATGCTAGTTTTTTTCATGAATGTCAGTGGTTTTTGTTAGCCGTTATGGTTTTTCCAATATTGGAGTACTACATACACTTCCATGTCCTTATAATATCTCTGGTTTCAGTCTCCTCTTCTTACTTCTTTTGGATTTTTATGGCGTTTGGTAAACAAACGTTTAGTGCATTTCCTCCATAGATATGGGCTGTGTCCGAAATAGCCCCTTATACCATATAGTGCACTATTTGAGGGGACATCCATTTTAAGTCGTGTCCGAATTCATACTGGACATTTTTGAGTGCACTGATTCAGTCCCATGATGCATCATAGGCCCTGTCCCAAATGACGCACTTCATGTGGACTTGCGGTCTCGTGGACTTAAATTGCGCGTTCTCGCCAAGTCTACCAGTCCGTAGATTGTCCCATTTGTCTTTTCAGCGCTCAGAAGACTGCTCGCGAGCGCCTCCTTTGTGCCCTCGATGATGCAGACTCCACTGAAGTCCCCTACCCAGGAATCCTTGCGAGCGCCCAATCACAGAACGGATGGGAGGAGTGTCGTGGATGTTAGACATACACGTAAACATGACGGATACATTTTTAAATGTATGTTTTGATAAAATTCAAAATTAATTTATTAATTAGTTACTTATTCGTATTATTGCTTATTTATTTTCTATTAAGCCAGCTATTCAAGAATAAAAACTTTTAATGCAGTGCATTTTCTTACTTAAGGTAATAAGCCATGTTTTGTTGTAGATTAATATCTAGTTGTCTCTGGGCTCTGTAAAGCTGAACAACACAGCTTCTGTATTATAGAGAAATATTAAATAACAACCTATATGCATATTAAGAACACATTACGCACATTAAGTATAGTGTAAACAAATTAATAAATATACCTTCATGACGTCATGACAAATGAATGCATTACAAACATAAGTATCTATTGCATAATGCTCGGGTGGCATATCGACATATGAAACACAAACATATGAAATACAGAACAATAAAAACCAGCAGCTCCAGTCTCAAATAACAACAATGGGACAACAAGTGGTCGACTTCACGCGGCGCTGCGCAGACTGATCAGCGAATGACTACAAAGTACCGCGAGAGTGATTAGAAAGCACCGCTTGCTCTTTATGGTGTGATGTCCTCAAGTCTGTCCCAAAATGCACTCCCGTGTACCCTTGTGGACTCGTGCCTAGTGCCCTATAAGTCTGCACTTCCTGACGTCATCAAGTGTGGACTCGGAGGAGGTCCACAAGAGCGGAGTGCGCCATTTGGAACAGGGCCAAAGACCACAGCCTAGAACGCTTGGGCCAAAAACAGGAAATACGTCATGAAAGTAGTCAAGTGGTCAAGTGCAAAGACCGCAAATGGGGGTACATGACGCAGCCGAAGTCTCGCTTTGAAAGTGAAAGTAAGTGTTGTTTACCTTGTTTACCATTTTAAACATTCAGAATATATTATTATCTGCGCGAAATATCAACGTTTTAATAGACGTATTATAACATAAAGAGTTATTTACATGTATTTAGTTGATGTAAGAGCTGGAGTATTTTGAGAAAGTGAATGTAACGTTAGTCAGATCGTGATGACGGTGAGTGTTCAGGACAGTGTTAGCTTCCTCATTCGTAAGAGCCGAATACATTTTTATGTTTGTCTTTCTGGTTTCGTGTCAATATTTGTGGTTATGTTTAAGTAATGTGTTGTCATTTTATTTCAGGTGACGCAGCTGTTTCTTCAACACACAGGATTCATTTATCTGAATTATAATGGCTGTTTATTCACTTTGATTATGAGTTTTTTTTGTCCGTGAATTTCATTTTAGTGTCAGTTGTGGAGATCAGGTTAATCAGATTCATCTCTGTAGCTCCGTCATGAACGAAACAAAAACATCCACAGATGAAGATTTCTCTCCAGGATGCAGGTACTTTCTGTAAACATATACCAAATTATATTCAATGGGACAGATATGTTTGGTTTATTTGTTAATATTAAGTATATATATAACATAATTATTAGTTCTGTAAATTTAAGTTGTGTGTTATAGTTCAGTTCATCAGGAGAGATCAGATCCAGAGTTCAGCTGTGTGTCTATGAAGAGTGACATGTCTAAGGATTTGTCTATCTACTTTAAGAGTGGAGATACAAGGCCCAATCTCAGGTATAAAAATGTCTAAACATGTAATTAATTATGTTGTTTATGTGGTGATGTGTTTGTAATAGAGATGTGAAATTCCTGTGATAGTCGGTAAACATTTTTTTTATCTTAATTATTATACATGTCATTTCATTTTTATTAATTAGTATTTTGTAAAAGAGATGAGAAATTGTAGTGATTGCTTATAGAACATGTTATTGTCATTATTAAACATGCTCAGTTGCACATGTCAAAAGACACTAAAATATAATTGATTCACTGGGAGAGAGACATCTGTGCTCAAACTCAGTTAATCATAAGTTGGTCATAAGTAGGTTTTGTTTTATAATTACATTCACAACTTTGTAAAAATTTTAAGAGGTGATAACAAAAAAATCCATTGATTCTTGATTCTCAATTGGGCCATCCAGATCAGCTGTAACAGTCGGTAAGAAGAGAAAGTTTGAGCAGTCTGAGAATCGGCCACAAGACGTGTGTCCTGGTTTCAGGTAAATCATTGCATATCAGGCTTACCAGAATCAGAAAGAGCTTTATTGCCAAGTATGTTTGCACATACAAGGAATTTGTTTTGGTGACAGGAGCATCCAGTACACAGAAACAGCAACAACAGTACACAGAGCCCATAACACAATAGAATACAGTACACAGATGATTTAAATAAGGGCCTATGGGTATAAAAAATTAAGAAATACAATACAATAAACATAAGATAAAGATATAGAGAGTACAATACTTAAACACATTTTAAATAAAAAAACACGTCCTGTCTTATGATATATAAAATGAAAGCCATTTTGATATACAGTAGTCAACATTTGAAGTGGATCAAAAAGGTTAATCAAAGTTGTCCTAAGACAAGAACAAAACCCGTTCTTGTCTAAGACAACTTTGATTAACATTTTTTGATCCACTTCAAATGTTGACTACTGTATATATATTTTCTCATATGTAATCTGATATTTCAATTTTACAGCCATAAATCTAATCTTGCTGAAGTCCTCAACACATTTAGATCAAATCTGAGAGAGAAGTGTCAGAGTTTGTATGAGGGAACATCACATGAGAGAAACCCAACACTGCTGAATGAGATCTACACAGAGCTCTACATCACAGAGAGTGAAAGTGGAGAGATCAGTAATGAACATGAGGTGAGACAGATTGAGAGACAATCCAGGAGAACAGCAACAGAGGACACACCGATCAAATGCAACGACATCTTTAAAGCTTTACCTGCACAAGACAAACCCATCAGACGTGTGCTGACAAAGGGAGTCGCTGGCATTGGAAAAACAGTCTCTGTGCAGAAGTTCATTCTGGACTGGGCTGAAGGGAAAGAGAATCAGGACGTCCACCTCATATTTCCACTTCCTTTCAGAGAGATCAATCTGATGAAGAACCAAACACTCAGTCTTTTACATCTTCTTCATCTTTTCTTCCCAGAGACAAAAGAAATGGAAATCTCCAGCGGTGAATATAAAGTGTTGTTCATCTTTGATGGTTTGGACGAGTGTCGCGTGTCTCTGGATTTCCACAGCAGTGTGAGGTTGTGTGATGTCAATGAATCAGCCTCAGTGGACGTGATCCTGACAAACCTCATGGCGGGGAATCTGCTTCCCTCCGCTCTCATCTGGATCACCTCCAGACCAGCAGCAGCTGATCTCATCCCCTCTGAGTGTGTTGATCGAGTCACAGAGGTACGAGGCTTCACTGACAAACAGAAGGAGGAATACTTCAGCAAGAGAATCAGTGATGAGAGTCTGAACCACAGAATCATCTCACACCTGAAGTCATCCAGGAGCCTGTACATCATGTGTCACATCCCAGTGTTCTGCTGGATTTCAGCCACTGTTCTAGAGAGAATGTTGAGTGAAGCAGAGAATGAAGGAGAGATCCCCAAGACTCTCACTCAAATGTACACACACTTCCTGATCATTCAGACACACATCAAACATCAGAAGGACTATGAGAAGAAAGAGCAGAATGATGAAGACATGATCTTCAAACTGGGCAAACTGGCCTTTGAGCAGCTTGTGAAAGGCAATGTGATCTTCTATGATGAGGACCTGAGAGAGTGTGGCATTGATGTAGCAGAAGCATCAGTGTACTCAGGATTGTGCACTCAGATCTTCAGAGAGGAGTTTGGCTGGTATCAGGGGAAAGTTTACTGCTTTCTTCATCTGACCATTCAGGAACATCTAGCAGCTCTTTATGATCACATCTCCTTCATAAACAACAACACAAATGTGTTTAATTCAATTACTATATTACCTCGAGGAGAAAAGGTTTCAGTCCCTGACCTGCATCAGAGAGCTGTGGATGAGTCTCTACAGAGTAAAAATGGACATCTGGATCTTTTTCTTCGTTTTCTTCTGGGTTTGTCGCTGGAGTCTAATCAGAATATTCTACGAGTCCTGATGACACAGACAGTAAGAAGCTATCACAGCAATAAGAAAACAGTCGAATATATAAAAAAGAAGATCAGGAGCATTCGATCTCCAGGGAAATCCATCAATCTGTTTCACTGTCTGAATGAACTGGGTGATGATTCACTAGTGGAGAAAATTCAACATCATCTGAAATCAGGAACATTAAGTGAAGTCAAACTCTCTTCATCTCAGTGGTCAGCTGTAGTTTTTGTGTTGTTGACATCAAAACAGGAGCTGCATGAGTTTCATCTGAAAGAGTTTGTTCACAAAGAAAACAAAGCTGAAACATTGAAGGTTTTTAGGAGGCTGCTGCCTGTGATTCGTGGATCCAGATCAGTTCAGTAAGTGTGAACAGTCAGTTCACTTTTAAATCAATTATGTACAGATGTCATGCAGATTTTAGTGTTCAGTGTTTTAGCGAGTTTTCTGTGTCTTTAATTGCATACTAAGAACGTACACCGATCTGGCATAACATGACCACCTTCCTAATAATGTGTTGGTCCCCCTTTTGCAGCACCATATGCAACAAACTGATGCATTGTGTATTCGGACACATTTCTATCAAAACCAGCATTAACTTCTTCAGCAATTTGAGCTACAGTAGCTCATCGATTGGATTGCACCATACAGACCAGAATTCGCTCCCCGCGTGCATCAATGAGCCTTGGCCGCCCATGACCCTGTCGCCGGTTCACTAGTGTTCCTTCCTTTGACCACTTTTGGTAGACACTGACCACTGCAGACTGGGAACATCCACAAGAGCTGCAGTTTCGGAGATGCTCTGACCCAGTTGTCTAGCCATCACAATTTGGCTCTCATCAAACTCCCTCTTGTCCTTACTCTTGACCATTTTCATGCTTCTAGCACATCAACCTTTCAGAATAAAATGTTCACTTGCTACCTAATGTATCCCACCCACTAATAGGTGCCGTGATGAAGTGATAATCCGTGTTATTCACTTCACCTTTCAGTGGTCATAATGTTATGCCTGATATGTTATAATTCTTACTTTAAATTGAATGAAAACTGAAAATTCTGTCCTTTTTACTCACATTTACTCATCTCTCCACAGGTTACGTGATTGTAATATCACAGATGAAGGTTGTGTTGCTCTGACTTCAGCTCTAAGATCAAACCCCTCACACCTGAGACATCTGGATCTGTCTGATAATAATGTTGGAGATTCAGGAGTGAAGCGGATCTATAATGTACTGGAGAATCCTCACTGTAAACTGGAGAAACTGGAGTAAGATCTTTTCTACTAATAAAATAATTTCATTAAACATATAAGCATGAGAATTTAACACATGTTAGAATAATCTTTATTTGTCAAATGGTTCAGTGACACTTTCTAGATCAAACATTCAGATCAGCAGGTTCAAGGACTCTATCCTAAAAGCAAACTAATATTCTGCTAAACTAATGCTACTAATACGTTTAATGTGCATCCAGTTGGTTCTTATCACCCCTTCAGTGAGATGACTTGCATCAAGGGTTTCGTCAGCCGAATCTCTTTGAACTGTTCATTTACCTGAAGTACCCCCTAAGTGGTACTCCCCCTGAGGAAGTAAATATTTAAAAAAACTTTAATAGCACATTTGCATGTTTAACTTGTGTAACTTTTATTTTTTTGATCAGTTTCGAGGTTTTTATTATTAGTATTTTACGTAACTTGTTGTTTCTAAACATTTTTTGCAATTAAATTTTTTTCAAAGTATTGGAAACAACATGTGAACTGGCAGACATTCGGGAAGGGGACACTACACAAAACGTCGCTCCAAATAAAGATCAAAGGACGTTTTTATTGCTTCTTTTGCCAAGTGAATTTCATTCCATTCAGAGTTATCACATCAAGAGCTTTACTCTTCGAAGAGAGTAGGGCAGGGATGAGCCCTTCGGAGTGGAACGCAGGGACGTGCACCTCACGTACCCCCTGAAATTCCCTTGTGAACCACCAGGTTTGGGAAAGCCCAGTTTGGGAAATCCTGCCGTACATTCATACAGTATATCTAGGAATACATTCACCCAAAAGTAAAAGTTCTGTCATAATTTACTCATGCTTTTGTTGTAAACTCGCATAACATTTTTAATTTCATGCAGGTTGGCTGGTTGTAATATCACAGATGAAGGTTGTGTTGCTCTGACTTCAGCTCTGAGATCAAACCCCTCACACCTGACAGAACTGAATCTGCAGAGAAATAATCTAGGAGATTCAGAAGTGGAGCTGATCTCTGGGCTCAAAGATCATCCACATTATAAACTAGAAAAACTGTTGTGAGTAGTAACAATTAAAACAAATCATATAATGTTGGTCATATTTTACATTCAAGACCACATACTGGTCTCTGTTGAGTTTCTAAGCATTTGTTGTTGAACTATAAAACCATATCTCCGTCTGTATATGTGATTGTCTATGGGTTCTATTTGTTTGTCACAGCTGGTAAAAGATGTCAAGCTGATTCTTATAGCTGATGGAAAAGGAGCAGCAACAGAGACTCCAAATAGAAAAAGTAAACCGACTGAAGATACGGTGGCAACACTGTGTGTTTATGTGACTGCTCGTATATGGGGTTTATGAGGACACACCCATGTATAAAACATGCAAACAAATGGCATACAAAGGAATTCACTTGTTTTTTTTACCATAAATGCCAATCTTTCGAGGTAGAGTTACAGGTAGTTCATTATAGAGGTAGAATTCTCTATATCTGTATATACCGTATTTCACTGTATCTATATATCTATTATTACAGTACATGTAAATCAATCCAATGTTTGCTTCATGAGATACCTTCATCTGGTCGAATTTTGAATGCAGCATAGATGTATCATTCGCTGCCTTTAATGGCCCACAGTGCTATGAGTGTGCGACGAAGGTGATAGGTCGAGCAGAGCAGGACCCACCAAAATAATTTTCAAAGGAAATATGGTGAAAAAGTACATTTTTATTAACGTTGTCAGTGTATGGATTAATTGCAACAAGTTTAATTGCAATACCAAGTCAATAAAGAAAGAATACCTGTCATATGAAAGTCCATCACTGTGGTTACAGGAGTCACATGGGAACAGAATACAGACAGTATTTCAGCTGTGTGAACAGAACTTTCGAAGACTCACATCTGTAAAGAGAAACGCTGACGGTGTGAACAGAGCCACTGTGAAACACTTTCTACACTCATAAGACATGACAACAGTCTAGAGGAAATTTGTGACATTGTCACGAACTGTAATCTATTAATTCGTGTTCATGAACACAAATTTGCCCCTTTTTTTGTGTCAGTCAGCACGAAAATTTTGCGTGTCAGCAGCACGACTTTCAATCTCAAATATTTAGGACTTTTTTGATATCAGGTTATATAAACGTACATACACACGTGGTCTGTGTATTGAAATGCGTGCCGGTGACATGAAAACATCGTGCTGAGTGACACGAAAAAATCGATTCCAAATTTGCCTTGAGACTGGGTTGGACATGCTTATGAGCGCTTCTCAGTGTGAATTCTCATGTGGACATTAAGATAACTTTTGGTCGTGAAATTCTTTCCACACTGAGGACATGCGTACGGGCGCTCTCCAGTATGAGTTGTCATGTGGTTTTCAAGATTACGTTTTCTTGTGAAACTCTTTCCACACTGAGGACATACGAACGGCCGCATTCCAGTATGAGTTCTCATGTGGTTTTCAAGAGAATCTTTTCTTGAGAAGCTCTTTCCACACTGAGGACATGCGTATGGGCGCTCTCCGGTGTGAGCTATCATGTGATTTTTAAGACTATGTTTGGCTGTGAAACTCTTTCCACACTGAGGACATGCGTACGGCCGTTCACCAGAATGAGTCGTCATGTGGTATTCAAGATGAACTTTTCTTGTAAAACTCGTTTCACACTGCGGACATGTGTATGGTTTTACTCCAGTGTGAATTCTCATGTGGACATTAAGATTACTTTTGGTTGTGAAACTCTTTCCACACTGAGGACATACGTACGGCCGCCCTCCAGTATGAGTTCTCATGTGGTATTGCAGATAATCTTTTCTTGTGAAACCCTTTCCACACTGAAGACAGGCGTATGTTTTTTCTCCGGTGTGAATTCTCATGTGATTTTTAAGTCCTCCTGCTAATCTCTTTCCACACTGAGGACAGGTGTATGGACGCTCTCTCGTGTGAATTCTTATGTGTTCCTTAAGATCACTTTTTCGTCTGAAACTCTTTTCACACTGAGGACAAATGTACAGACGTTCTCCAATGTGCATTTCAATGTGCAAAGTAAGTCTTCCTTTGCTTGGAAAACCCTTTTCACACTGAGGACATGTGTATGGCATTTGNAGAGTCTGATCTTATTCTCCACGTATCGTCCCCTTCAACAAAGAGCAAGAAAAACATAATAAGTGAAATGAAACAGACTAAAACACAAAAAAGACCTGTCGTCCCTCTCCAACACTCCTTCATGTGGAGCATTCCTCACTCACGCTCATACGGTGGTGAATCCCTGAAAGAAACTTTGGTGCAAGTGTGAATAACTGAGCAAACACTCACCTTCTAGATCACACCCGCACTACAGGAAGATCTGCCACGGCGATACGTTTTATTACACTTCTGCAGAAAGAGACTTTAGATTTTATTTTCCACAGTTCATGGGTGAAAATAAGGTTGTCGTTTTGATTTTCATGTTGTAGTTCATACCGATTCCAAAGAAAGGACACAATATAAAATAGTAATTTCGCACACCCTTAAATAAGTATTACATTTATTTAAAGCAATTATTCACTGTTGTCAGCGAACTAAAAGCAGTGAGCAACCAGTGAAGTTCAAAAGGTCAACAGAGTTCAGGTCAATGATAAATGAAAGACCCCTGCAGCAACAGTCTGATGTTTGTGTTTCCGTGACGACCGCGTCCTCTGTTTGAACTCAATGCACAAAAAAACAGACCGAGATGAAAAAAAGAGGAAACAGCTCTGGACACTTCCTACTTCTCTCTCTCGTTCTGAGCATGCTCACAACAGCGATCCGAGTGTGACCTCATCTGAAGGGGGAAATGACAGTGAGGGAGTTTCTGAAGAAATAAAACTACACAGAAAATGTGGCCAGAGCCGGTCTGGATCACCAGGCGATTCTGTTGAGCGGCCATTCAAAACATCCTCATGGTTCAAATAGTTTTTCTGTGACTTTTCATGACATTCACTCAAGTGTCTGAGAGTCACTGTACACATACAGATTTAGTATGTTTAAAATAAACTTGAACGATAATAAAATAAACAAAATGTGACATATGCCTCTAACAAACCTCTTTACATGTAAAGACAAAGTACATGTATATGTCAAATACACGTTTGTCTGTCTGTCCGAGTGCTTGTTTGCATAAGGGTTAGACCAAAGTATTTATAATGAATAACGAACATATGCAAATTCTATGAGGGAAGGGAAGTGGCCATGATTTCAAAAGACTTTTGACACATTAGACAAAGAGAGTGAAAGAAACTTTTGTTTTTCATTTTTTCATTCAGTTTGTCATTGTTTTACTGATTAGTTCATATATTTCACAATATTTAGAATCTGTGCCAGATAAACACAACGGTAGGTCAGAACATGATGAGTTTATCTCCGAACCTCTTTCAGTCTCGACCTTTCAACATAATGAAAAACGGCAAACAAACCCATTTACACTGTCAAAACACTGAAACGCTTGTGTGTGTGCGCATTACCATGACACAATTTCTGCCAGATGGTTTTAAAAATGAGGCGTATCACATAGATGATTTTTAAAACACCGCTCGGAAACGATATATTAAAAAAATGCAACATTGTATCAATGTAACACAACACAAACAAACCAGCCACGCGCTGGATCTACTTACTCTCGCGAGAATCCCACGCAGCTTCAGTTCGAACAAAGACGCGCTTCTCGAGTTCCTGTGGGTTTATGCCGCTCTACTGCGCGCGTAAATATATAAATACTATCATGTATTAAAACAAACTTTAGCGAGAAACGATCGTGACTGCGTGCTGTCGTTCACTTCCAGCGGGGAGGAGCTAAACGCGCGTACGGCTTTTGTTCCGCGAGATATTTTGTGGGCGACGTCACGCGAAGCCGGCGAGCGCTGATTGGCCACGTAGGCGAGTGGGCGGTGAGGAGTCGCCAGAGTCACGATTAGACTAGACGTAAATAAATAAACAGATATTTTGTAAAACACTTGTAGTTAAATAACAATTTAATCATTGTTTTACTTTAAATTACCTTGCTATTTTTATTAGTATCTATATTATTTTAGTTTTTACATACACTTAAAAACCGCAACAAAATGTTGCATCGACTCTATTAGAAAAAGCAAAAAATGGCAATCACTGCAGGTATGTATAAAATATATGTTTTTGAAACAATGTTTCTGTTTCTATTCAGAAAGCGTGCATTCCCTTACAAAAATGAACTATGGGTTTGCTACAAACAAAAAAACACCATAAGTAACCATAATTTAACCATGGTATTTAATATTCAATCCCCCAAAATGGTCATGGCCATGCTTACTACACTTGAACTAAAAAGGTTAGTTTTTGTAAGGGTCATTATAGAGTAGATATATTGAAAGCTTATTTAAAATTGATTTTGTATTTTTCATTATTATCATCTTCTGTAATTGAGGAGTCGTTTATTTTCAGCAATGGCAGCTCTGTACTACACAACCACAGACTGAATTTAATAAGCAAACAGAAAATTTAATTTATTGTATCATAATTACAAACCAAAGCCTTACAGACAGTATTTAGGTCTTCTCAACATAACAGAAATGTGTTTACTTTTATGGTAAATAAAAAAGTGCATTCATAATAATATGTTGATTATACACTTTAGCTTGATTACAGGTCCTTCTGAATTCTTTCCTTGCCTGAGATTGTGACAGATGAACCTGCTGCAATCCCGAATGCAGGATATAGTGGTTCAGTGAAAGTGGTCAGGACTCTGTGTATTAGGGTCATTGTATCAGAGATTTTGTAGAAGGCCAAAATTCCTGCCCTGTGATCCAGATACACACCTATTCTAGAAGCAGCAGGGACATGCACCTGGGCTTTATTATGTACAAAACAGAAATTCTGCCCATCATAGCCAAGTCTCCAGGATTTCTTGTTGAAGCCAAGTCTACAGTCATGACCGGCTCCTTTACGACCAATTCCTTTATAGGAAACTGCCACAGACCAATTGTCCCCACGGCACTCGACTTCCCAGTAACAACGGCCACGCAAACCCTCTCTGCACATGACATAGCCATAAACATCAAACCGCTCAGGGTGGTCTGGATACGCCACAGTCATGTAAATATTAGACACCGTCACATTTCCATCTGACAATATGAGATCGCTGTTTACAGTGTTTGGATCCAGGTGCAGCCCACAAAAATCTGATGATGATAAACAAATTTAAAAAATAAAAATACTGGCACAATGTAGTAGTACTATACTTATTCTATCCAAAAAAATGGATATTAATGAATTGTGTGTTTGTGGTGAAGTAATAATAGCAAACACAGCTCAACTCACATTTTAAAAATTCACTCCGAATATTAGGTTGTGATAGGTGCACGATGTGAACATTTGAGACTGAGGAGACAAACAAAATGACATACTTACCAAAATATTACCGTCAATATAAAACAGTAAAATAATATTTTCTTCCAAGCAAAATATGTTCAGACCTTCTTGAGATATTTTGTCTGTTTCCTGCATACAGACATCTTCCAAAGCCTTTTTCATTGTTGGGATTGAAATGTCTTTAAATGACAGATGAGTGTGCTGGGTGATGCTGACAAGATCTAGAACTATGGGTACATCACACACGGACTGAAAACTCTGCAATAAAACAGATAATTCAGCACTATTTATATGCTTAACAGGAAACTATTACTAAAAATATCACTGTGTTGACATTACACAAATATCGTCACAAAAGAAGTTTTATTACCTTCAGGAAATGGACCTGATCATCTGTATTAAGAAGCTTGCTGATCTCTGTATCTCTTTGCCTGAGGTCTGCCAGCTCTTGACCCAACTGTCTGTTAAGATATTCTGCTCGATACATCTCGGCTTTCTCCTGAGCGCTGATCCGCTCTTTAACCTCGGAACATTTCTTTTCAAGAAAGTGGATGAGCTCAGTAAAGACCTTTTCACTGTTTTCCATGGCCTCTTGAGCTGAGCTCTGTTGAAGACAAAAATCAAAAACAACAAACAAGATGGTGCCTAACAGTTATAGATGAAGATGCCATCTGGCCCTTCCATACTGGTACTCACTTTAAAAGTCTTCACAACCTCACCGAGTTCCTGTTGACCTCTCTCTAGATCTTGGATCATCTTTGTGCATGTCACCTTTGTTTTTTGCAACGCTTTCTAAAAATGCAAACAAAGATTCAAGGTCTAAAAAGACTTATCTTACATATTAATATGCATTCATGACCTTTTTCTTTGTCCATTCAGATTCCACAGATACCACACTGTGGCCTTTGTGAAAGTCAATCATGCACAAGTAACAAATGCACTGGTTGTCATCCTGACAGTAAATCTCCATTAGTTTTCCATGATGAACACACACGTTCTCTTGAACTTGTGTGGTGGCTTTGACCAGTTTGTGCTTCATGAAGACAGGAGACTGATAGTGAGGCTGCAGGTGACATTCACAGAAAGAGGCCAAACACTGCAGACAGGACATGACAGCTCTGTTCTTCTCTGTAGTGCAAACGTCACACTCCACACAAGAGTTCTCCTGAGAGCACGAAGCCGTGTGCAGAGACGTCTTCTCCAGCTTCACCATCATCTCAGATAAAAGAGTGTTTTTCTTCAGCAGAGGTCTCTGAGTGAAGCTCTCTCTGCATTGAGGACAGCGGTACGGTGGTCTCTGCTCCTTCTGACCCCAGCAGTCATTAATACACATCAGACAATAACTGTGTCCACATGGAATAGTCACAGGCTCCTTCAGAGCATCCAAACAGATCGAACACACGAACTGCTCATGATGTTCACTTTCTGCCATTTCTGTGTCCTACAAACTGTTCAAACATACATTTTAAAGCATTAATGTTACAGTTGCCTCTTATTGGTTTTGACAATAATCCAAGTGTTCAAACAGCATGACAAAAAAATAAGTATTTATATGTAAGAATGTGTAGTTTCTTACAAAGATTGCATAAAAAGGCTCCTTTTTGTGAGTTTATATAAAAAAGTGAAAGCTAACGCTTTACCTAGTGATGTTATGTTCTGTGCCGAGAAATCCCGGAAGCTTTCAGTGAAGCGCGTACCGAGGCTTGTATGGTTTTGACTAGAATGGATACAGGTACATCCACTGGGCATGCGCACTTCAATACCGCATAATTTTTGTCACGCTGAAAACAGTTAATTAATATTTTTTTTAATATTTTAAGGTTAGGTTTAGGGTTGGATAGGTGTGGGCATTAGCTAATGTAATTTATTGTATTTATATGGCGAGATATTTGCACCACTTCCGCCGTAGCTGTATCCCATCTAGCAACAACCGCTTTCGGTCGACTCGAGGGAACCAGGCAGCGCGGCGCTTACTTCCGGGTTAGCCTACAAAAATGCGCCATCTCGCAGCCCAAAGAGAGGGCACCCACTGACTAAAACAGTCGGGACAAATATAAAATCTGCGAACCAGAAACGGTGAAGGAGGTTAAGAGAACTCATCAAAAATTTCTTTAAACAGGCGAGTACACTATAGAGATGTTCATGTGATTTTATTAGCACACCCAGTAAAAGCTTCCCTATTAAGTAAATAAATAGAGCTGCTCGATGACTAGATTTAAACAGGACCCTCCAGTGATGTTATTATGAATGGGGAAAATTCATGCGACCGCTTTAACGAAAACTACTGACGATGATCAGGAGGAGGCAGAAGTACTGTTATTATACTCTTTGGATAAAGGCGTCTGCCAAATGAGTAAAAGTAACTACAGGGAGATGGTAGTGTCCAGCGCCGCACAACAGGTGTTGTGCCGAAAACACACTCCCCGCCAGATTATGCACCCCCCTATCCACAATGGTTAGGGTGAGGATTAGGTGTTAGGGGAGGGATTAGGATTGGGTGTGGGGAAGGGTTAGAATTAGCCAATCGGACAGCGTGTTATTGAAGGGGGTGCATAATCTGGCGGGGAGTGTGTTTTCGGCACAACACCGGCGCTATGGTGGGGCATTAGAGGGCCGTGCCCCCCCTAGCGGTCACTGATGCCCCTCCTTCCACAGGCCATGGCGTGGCCCAAAAAATATCCCTTTTAGTTATTCTTTTAATATTAAATGTGAAAACTGTACCTGTAACTGTTGAGAGGTGGATAAACTATTTCTGACATGTGTTGCGGGAATATGGGCATTGTCCCTTTAAGAAGCATGGGGTTTGTATTCCTGGCCGTACTGAATGACGGGAAAAGTAGTGCGGGGTATTCACGTGTGTGAGAGAAAAGTAGCGGACGGAGAAAAGGAGAGTAAGATGCTTTAGAGGTTTTGTTGTTTTCTTTATAAATTCGTGAAACCACCCGGGAGTTCAAGTGATTGTCAAATGGTATAGTGATGGATGGAGCTTTCGCTGACGAGATTAAACAACGTGCTTCGTAATAACTTTGTCGGCTCATCTTTGTGAGAAATGGACCAGAGCAAACTGTTTCAGCTAACATTATCCGCGATCGGAGAGGCGGATTAACAAAAAGGTAACACATGACAGAGATGGGTAAACTGCATTTATTTAAATTTAGCCTCCACTACAGCCCTCCCCTGTGCTGGAGTAGAGAGAGGGCATAACTTTACCCCACCCCTTTCTGCCTTTTATTATCGTCTTCGTGTGTGTGACTGAGTAAACTGTGTGCATAGGGCTACCACATAGCATCGACTAAGTGACATGATATGGAAATTAACAACAACAAGAGTAAACGAAATTAGCAAATAATAATTAATAAAAAAAAAAACGTGTTTCGTTTTTTATAGCATTTCTGCTGTGTTGGACTTAGGGCTGTCACGATTATTAAATAATCGTCTCATCGCGATTGTTTGACCTCATCGCGATGGTTTCAGTTCATCGCAATTATTGCACATCTCTATAGAAGACACTAGGGGGAGCTGTAGTGCATCTGCATATTGCATATTTTAGTGTATATATTGTTACTAAAGCATGGTAATACTTGTAAAATCTACCACCACAACACAATCACTTAAAAAAAAAAAACATATACAAATACGCAGTACAATTTAATATTATTAAGCAAATCTCAGTGTGAAAACCAGTCTACCAAAATTTCATTAACACACAAGTAAAATTTTATGTAGTCTTGCAAGTGAGAAAAAAACAGACTAGAAGCTTTTCTATGACTGATAGTATTTTAATGGTGGCTTCAATTCACCCTGATCAATTTACTATTAGTATTTGGTGGTTGTATTATTGACAGGTAAAAGCCTAAACCTTAAATATATGATGACCCAATTTTTTCCTGATGTATTTCCAGAAAAAAACATAGTCTTGTATTCAGAACAATATGGCATCAATGCAATCAAAATGATGAGAATTAAATGTCAAAGCTCAAAACAGACAATTAATCGTCATAATCGAAGCCTAACGACATTTCGATTCGAATGATTTACAATACGTCACTTTCATAATCGTGACAGCCCTACTAATGTGGTACATTTATACAGTGTGACAATACTTAGTATTTATGATTGCAAATGTCCGAACAAACTATAGTAGTCATGATTCATTTTATACCAGTACTATGTTATTCACTGTAAATGGATGTAATGTGAACCAATGTTAAATTGGGGAATCAGTCTTGAGTCTCATTTTACATTTTCAAATCATATGCAATCAATGTAACCCAGATCTGCAGTATTATGGAGTAGTGATCGTACACCCTATACTAGAATACATTAATTATATTTTCGGAATTATAACTATCATTTATACATATATATCCTTCGTATATAACCAAGATTTTAACACCTACTAAACGGTGTTTGCTTCGCCTTCAAATTATTCAGTCATGACAACAGGTGTGAAGATCTAGAATGTTCATATATGATAGATCATATAATTTGATCAATCAAAACTGTCATGTTTAGGATCTATTATAGACTACTCATTGTCATCAGCTTATCAAAATATCTGTAGTAGCATAGAATAATGTTCAAGTCATGTAGCTGTAGTATCATAACTCAATTGCATATATCAAGAAAATATTAAGTGCAAGTACGTGTGATCATATTAATTCGATTACTTAATGCCAAGTCACTATCAGCACATAGTACTGCCATGAGTGCATTTAGCTAATAAGATACGGTGTAGCATTGTCAATTGTCTACAATGCTTGCCATACTGAACGAGTTATCACAAATTGCTATAGTAATCATCGGATCTGATACATCAAAGCATCGAAGATGCCCATACTATTCCCACACACGTAACCCTAAAATGTGCGTGAAATCCCAGTAACTGAGCAGATTGTGAAATACTCAGATTGGACAAAACCTGCACGCTAATGCAAACACCTTCTCCATCTGACATTGTTTGGAGTCAGGAGATTGTCTTGACCAGGCCACACCTAAATGCATTGAAGCAACTGCCATGTGATTGGTTGATTAGATAATTGCATTAATGAGAAATTGAACAGGTGTTCTAATAATCTTTAGTGAGTTATATATATTAAATGTATTTAAACATAAATATTAATAATTTACATTGTAAATATAATAATAATAATGTTGATTAGATTAACAGTCTTCTGTCATAGAAAAATAAAGTTATATAGATATAATTAGAATATCATCAAAAAGTTGATTTATTTCACTAATTCCATTCAAAAAGTGAAACTTGTATATTATATTCATTCATTACACACAGACTGATATATTTCAAATGTTTATTTCTTTTAATTTGATGATTATAACTGACAACTAATGAAAATCCCAAATTCAGTATCTCAGAAAATTAGAATATTACTTAAGACCAATACAAAGAAAGGATTTTTAGAAATCTTGGCCAACTGAAAAGTATGAACATGAAAAGTATGAGCATGTACAGCACTCAATACTTAGTTGGGGCTCCTTTTGCCTGAATTACTGCAGCAATGCGGCGTGGCATGGAGTCGATCAGTCTGTGGCACTGCTCAGGTGTTATGAGAGGCCAGGTTGCTCTGATAGTGGCCTTCAGCTCTTCTGCATTGTTGGGTCTGGCATATCGCATCTTCCTCTTCACAATACCCCATAGATTTCCTATGGGGTTAAGGTCAGGCGAGTTTGCTGGCCAATTAAGAAGAACAGGGATACCATGGTCCTTAAACCAGGTACTGGTAGCTTTGGCACTGTGTGCAGGTGCCAAGTCCTGTTGGAAAATGAAATCTGCATCTCCATAAAGTTGGTCAGCAGCAGAATGGAATTAGTGAAATAAATCAACTTTTTGATGATATTCTAATTATATGACCAGCACCTGTATATATATATATGCAGATTTTTTTTATATATATATACTGTATATATGTATATGTAAACCCTGAATATATAAATGTACATTTTGAATATATAAATGTAAACCCTGAATATCTAAATATAAATCCTGAATATATACTCATAGTTTGAATATATAAATGTAAATCCCGAATATATATTTATTGACTATATCTCAATATAAACATGTTTATGATCGGGCATGTCATTAGACAGACATTACATATTTTTTATTTTTGTTTTAATGAAAATTAGGCACAATATTAGGGCAAATATTGCACTATTAAATTAAAAAGTAATGTATTATTGGAACAAACTGCTACTTTCAAAAGGCTGTCCATAGTGCCAGAATGTGCCAGAAGGTCCCTAACAGCCCTTAACATAGCTATGTAGTTTTCGGCAGATTTAGTCATGACTGAGAGGGCTAGGAAGATTGTTAACAATCTGCTGATGAACAGTGATTTTATTGACACTTCAGCAGCAGCATGTGATAGACAAGAGACAAGGGGACAATCGCAGGGTACATCTGTCCATCAAACTGCAGAGTCAGAGGTGCGCTGGTATGGAAGGTAAATCCTGCCAAATTTAAATAAACAAATTAAACGATGAAAATGAAAACCATATTAACAATATGTTATATATATATATTAATATATATATATTAATTTCATTATACACAACTGCACACACAATATGTGCCAAACTGAAAAATAAAATGAGATGATTTTAATTTCATTTTCATTTTTACACTGACAATGCATTGTCCCTGTCAAATTGAAAAAGAATATGCAATTGGTGATTTGAAATTTTATTTTCCATATAATCTCGAGGCAACACTGCCAATATGAAAATGAAAGGCAAATGTGGATGTTTTGTTACATTTTTATTAAAACAAAAATAAAAAAGGTTAATGTCTGTCTAATGACATGCTCAATCATAAACATGCTTATATTGAGATATAGTCAATAAATATATATTCGGGATTTACGTTTATATATTCAAACTTAGACTTATAACTATATATTAGGATTTACACATATATATTCAGATTTACATTTATATATTTTACATTTATATATTCAGACTTACAACTATATATTCAGACTTTTAACCATATATTCGGATTTACATTTATATATTCAGGATTTATAACTATATATTCAGATTTTATATAATTATTTCCTGTTTGGCCCCCCATACCCCCCATAATATATATATATTATATATTAGTAATGTTTATTTGATAGATCTATTTGTTTGACATAATGAAATGAAATGCTGTTTTTGTGATATGTGTGAGAATCAATTATTTATTCAGAAAGACAGATTCATTGATAAAACGTTTGATTGTGACAGGTCTGTTTCTCTGAAACACACAGAGATCAAGATTTAAGCAAGAGAAGAGTGCAGACATGAGTAACACAGAGCCATGCAGAATAAAAAATGAAGATACTGCAGAACAAAGAGGTTGGTGTTCATTCTAGATTCATCATTAATGGTCATAAGGAACATTAAAGTAAAATCATGACAGTTTTGTTAAGATTTTGTGGTCTTAACATGTACTTTTGTTTCATTTTAGATGTAATGGAAGTGGAAGAAATATCAATATCACAAATATCTTCTGGTAGCTTGCCGGCAAAAAATACTTTTAAAAATGAAGAACCGACTGATAACATGAGAATTCACACTGGAGAACCCCCATACGCATGTCTTCAATGTGGAAAGAGTTTCACCAACAAAACATCTTTTTACATCCACAGGAGAAATCACAACAGAGAGCCCCCACACACGTGTCCACAGTGTGGAAAGCGTTTCACCACCAAAAGTAATCGTGATGTCCACATGAGACATCACACCGGAGAGCGCCCATACGCATGTCCTCAGTGTGGAAAGAGTTTCACACACAAACATAGTCTTAAAAATCACATGATAGCTCACACCGGAGAGCGCCCATACGCATGTCCTCAGTGTGGAAAGAGTTTCACACACAAACATAGTCTTAAAAATCACATGATGGCTCACACTGGATGAAAGTCCATCACTGTGGTTACAGGAGTCACATGGGAACAGAATACAGACAGTATTTCAGCTGTGTGAACAGAACTTTCGAAGACTCACATCTGTAAAGAGAAACGCTGACGGTGTGAACAGAGCCACTGTGAAACACTTTCTACACTCATAAGACATGACAACAGTCTTGAGGAAATTTGTGACATTGTCACGAACTGTAATCTATTAATTCGTGTTCATGAACACAAATTTGCCCCTTTTTTTGTGTCAGTCAGCACGAAAATTTTGCGTGTCAGCAGCACGACTTTCAATCTCAAATATTTAGGACTTTTTTGATATCAGGTTATATAAACGTACATACACACGTGGTCTGTGTATTGAAATGCGTGCCGGTGACATGAAAACATCGTGC
This sequence comes from Triplophysa rosa, assembly GCF_024868665.1. Classification (NCBI taxonomy): domain Eukaryota; kingdom Metazoa; phylum Chordata; class Actinopteri; order Cypriniformes; family Nemacheilidae; genus Triplophysa; species Triplophysa rosa. Next base: position 19,055,280 of record NC_079903.1, on the reverse strand, counting down.
TGAGTGACACGAAAAAATCGATTCCAAATTTGCCTTGAGACTGGGTTGGACATGCTTATGAGCGCTTCTCAGTGTGAATTCTCATGTGGACATTAAGATAACTTTTGGTCGTGAAATTCTTTCCACACTGAGGACATGCGTACGGGCGCTCTCCAGTATGAGTTGTCATGTGGTTTTCAAGATTACGTTTTCTTGTGAAACTCTTTCCACACTGAGGACATACGAACGGCCGCATTCCAGTATGAGTTCTCATGTGGTTTTCAAGAGAATCTTTTCTTGAGAAGCTCTTTCCACACTGAGGACATGCGTATGGGCGCTCTCCGGTGTGAGCTATCATGTGATTTTTAAGACTATGTTTGGCTGTGAAACTCTTTCCACACTGAGGACATGCGTACGGCCGTTCACCAGAATGAGTCGTCATGTGGTATTCAAGATGAACTTTTCTTGTAAAACTCGTTTCACACTGCGGACATGTGTATGGTTTTACTCCAGTGTGAATTCTCATGTGGACATTAAGATTACTTTTGGTTGTGAAACTCTTTCCACACTGAGGACATACGTACGGCCGCCCTCCAGTATGAGTTCTCATGTGGTATTGCAGATAATCTTTTCTTGTGAAACCCTTTCCACACTGAAGACAGGCGTATGTTTTTTCTCCGGTGTGAATTCTCATGTGATTTTTAAGTCCTCCTGCTAATCTCTTTCCACACTGAGGACAGGTGTATGGACGCTCTCTCGTGTGAATTCTTATGTGTTCCTTAAGATCACTTTTTCGTCTGAAACTCTTTTCACACTGAGGACAAATGTACAGACGTTCTCCAATGTGCATTTCAATGTGCAAAGTAAGTCTTCCTTTGCTTGGAAAACCCTTTTCACACTGAGGACATGTGTATGGCATTTGTCCAGTGTGAGCCATCATGTGATTTTTAAGACTATGTTTGTGTGTGAAACTCTTTCCACACTGAGGACATGCGTATGGGCGCTCTCCGGTGTGAGCTATCATGTGATTTTTAAGACTATGTTTGTGTGTGAAACTCTTTCCACACTGAGGACACGTGTACGGTTTTACTCCGGTGTGAAGTCTCATGTGGACAGTAAGATAACCTTTGGTTGTGAAACTCTTTCCACACTGAGGACAGGCGTGTGGTTTTTCTCCGGTGTGATGTCTCGTGTGGACATTAAGATTACTTCTGGTGGTGAAACTCTTTCCACATTGAAGACATGCGTATGGGTGTTCTCCAGTGCGAATTCTCGTGATATCAGTAGGTTCCTTTTTTATGAAAGTATTTTTTACCGGCAAGCTACCAGAAGATATTTGTGATATTGATATTTCTTCCACTTCCATTACATCTAAAATGAAACAAAAGTACATGTTAAGACCACAAAATCTTAACAAAACTGTCATGATTTTACTTTAATGTTCCTTACGACCATTAATGATGAATCTAGAATGAACACCAACCTCTTCGTTCTGCAGTATCTTCATTTTTTATTCTGCATGGCTCTGTGTTACTCATGTCTGCACTCTTCTCTTGCGTAAATCTTGATCTCTGTGTGCTTCAGAGAAACAGACCTGTCACAATCAAACGTTTTATCAATGAATCTGTCTTTCTGAATAAATAATTGATTCTCACACATATCACAAAAACAGCATTTCATTTCATTATGTCAAACAAATAGATCTATCAAATAAACATTACTAATATATAATATATATATATTATGGGGGGTATGGGGGGCCAAACAGGAAATAATTATATAAAATCTGAATATATAGTTATAAATCCTGAATATATAAATGTAAATCCGAATATATGGTTAAAAGTCTGAATATATAGTTGTAAGTCTGAATATATAAATGTAAAATATATAAATGTAAATCTGAATATATATGTGTAAATCCAAATATATAGTTATAAGTCTAAGTTTGAATATATAAACGTAAATCCCGAATATATATTTATTGACTATATCTCAATATAAGCATGTTTATGATTGAGCATGTCATTAGACAGACATTAACCTTTTTTATTTTTGTTTTAATAAAAATGTAACAAAACATCCACATTTGCCTTTCATTTTCATATTGGCAGTGTTGCCTCGAGATTATATGGAAAATAAAATATCAAATCACCAATTGCATATTCTTTTTCAATTTGACAGGGACAATGCATTGTCAGTGTAAAAATGAAAATGAAATTAAAATCATCTCATTTTATTTTTCAGTTTGGCACATATTGTGTGTGCAGTTGTGTATAATGAAATTAATATATATATATTAATATATATATATAACATATTGTTAATATGGTTTTCATTTTCATCGTTTAATTTGTTTATTTAAATTTGGCAGGATTTACCTTCCATACCAGCGCACCTCTGACTCTGCAGTTTGATGGACAGATGTACCCTGCGATTGTCCCCATGTCTCTTGTCTATCACATGCTGCTGCTGAAGTGTCAATAAAATCACTGTTCATCAGCAGATTGTTAACAATCTTCCTAGCCCTCTCAGTCATGACTAAATCTGCCGAAAACTACATAGCTATGTTAAGGGCTGTTAGGGACCTTCTGGCACATTCTGGCACTATGGACAGCCTTTTGAAAGTAGCAGTTTGTTCCAATAATACATTACTTTTTAATTTAATAGTGCAATATTTGCCCTAATATTGTGCCTAATTTTCATTAAAACAAAAATAAAAAAAATGTAATGTCTGTCTAATGACATGCCCGATCATAAACATGTTTATATTGAGATATAGTCAATAAATATATATTCGGGATTTACATTTATATATTCAAACTATGAGTATATATTCAGGATTTATATTTAGATATTCAGGGTTTACATTTATATATTCAAAATGTACATTTATATATTCAGGGTTTACATATACATATATACAGTATATATATATAAAAAAAATCTGCATATATATATATACAGGTGCTGGTCATATAATTAGAATATCATCAAAAAGTTGATTTATTTCACTAATTCCATTCTGCTGCTGACCAACTTTATGGAGATGCAGATTTCATTTTCCAACAGGACTTGGCACCTGCACACAGTGCCAAAGCTACCAGTACCTGGTTTAAGGACCATGGTATCCCTGTTCTTCTTAATTGGCCAGCAAACTCGCCTGACCTTAACCCCATAGGAAATCTATGGGGTATTGTGAAGAGGAAGATGCGATATGCCAGACCCAACAATGCAGAAGAGCTGAAGGCCACTATCAGAGCAACCTGGCCTCTCATAACACCTGAGCAGTGCCACAGACTGATCGACTCCATGCCACGCCGCATTGCTGCAGTAATTCAGGCAAAAGGAGCCCCAACTAAGTATTGAGTGCTGTACATGCTCATACTTTTCATGTTCATACTTTTCAGTTGGCCAAGATTTCTAAAAATCCTTTCTTTGTATTGGTCTTAAGTAATATTCTAATTTTCTGAGATACTGAATTTGGGATTTTCATTAGTTGTCAGTTATAATCATCAAATTAAAAGAAATAAACATTTGAAATATATCAGTCTGTGTGTAATGAATGAATATAATATACAAGTTTCACTTTTTGAATGGAATTAGTGAAATAAATCAACTTTTTGATGATATTCTAATATATATTTCAGCATATATAAGCATTTTAAATTTTCTGCTAAATGTACAGAAGACATCTTAATCTAATTCATACATTATGTATTATTATATTTACAATGATATATATATATTACATATTTAGTACTTAAATATCATTCGCCTATATATATATACACTCACCTAAAGGATTATTAGGAACACCTGTTCAATTTCTCATTAATGCAATTATCTAATCAACCAATCACATGGCAGTTGCTTCAATGCATTTAGGGGTGTGGTCCTGGTCAAGACAATCTCCTGAACTCCAAACTGAATGTCAGAATGGGAAAGAAAGGTGATTTAAGCAATTTTGAGCGTGGCATGGTTGTTGGTGCCAGACGGGCCGGTCTGAGTATTTCACAATCTGCTCAGTTACTGGGATTTTCACGCACAACCATTTCTAGGGTTTACAAAGAATGGTGTGAAAAGGGAAAAACATCCAGTATGCGGCAGTCCTGTGGGCGAAAATGCCTTGTTGATGCTAGAGGTCAGAGGAGAATGGGCCGACTGATTCAAGCTGATAGAAGAGCAACTTTGACTGAAATAACCACTCGTTACAACCGAGGTATGCAGCAAAGCATTTGTGAAGCCACAACACGCACAACCTTGAGGCAGATGGGCTACAACAGCAGAAGACCCCACCGGGTACCACTCATCTCCACTACAAATAGGAAAAAGAGGCTACAATTTGCACGAGCTCACCAAAATTGGACAGTTGAAGACTGGAAAAATGTTGCCTGGTCTGATGAGTCTCGATTTCTGTTGAGACATTCAAATGGTAGAGTCAGAATTTGGCGTAAACAGAATGAGAACATGGATCCATCATGCCTTGTTACCACTGTGCAGGCTGGTGGTGGTGGTGTAATGGTGTGGGGGATGTTTTCTTGGCACACTTTAGGCCCCTTAGTGCCAATTGGGCATCGTTTAAATGCCACGGCCTACCTGAGCATTGTTTCTGACCATGTCCATCCCTTTATGACCACCATGTACCCATCCTCTAATGGCTACTTCCAGCAGGATAATGCACCATGTCACAAGCTCGAATCATTTCAAATTGGTTTCTTGAACATGACAATGAGTTCACTGTACTAGAATGGCCCCCACAGTCACCAGATCTCAACCCGATAGAACATCTTTGGGATGTGGTGGAACGGGAGCTTCGTGCCCTGATGTGCATCCCACAAATCTCCATCAACTGCAAGATGCTATCCTATCAATATGGGCCAACATTTCTAAAGAATGCTTTCAGCACCTTGTTGAATCAATGCCACGTAGAATTAAGGCAGTTCTGAAGGCGAAAGGGGGTCAAACACCGTATTAGTATGGTGTTCCTAATAATCCTAAGTATATATATGTGTATAATGTAATAATAGTATTTATATAATAAGCTGTATCGACGTAGCCATGAATGTATGCCAACTTGGATATCGCTTAGTTTCAATATGTCTGTCTTTTTGAAGGAAATATAACTATGTAATCGGTATCGTTAAAGTGAATAGATCGGAAAGCCTGTACTTATTCGATTCTCATACTTCAAACGTCGGTACAATATAATAACGAATGCAATACGGGGTTGTCCACCCAATGATGATGGTGCATGAGCGTGACGTCACTTCATGTAATAAATGAACATGCCATGTAAGACATCGACACATGACGTGACGATTCTAGTGCCCCCATCTATTGCTGGTACATCATAACCATAAATAAAATTAGGTTCAGCTTCATTTACATCCTTGTTACATGTAATCACATACATTTAAGTATGAGAATTAAATGAAGTACATACTACATAGGTAGGTATTGGTCAGGAGACATGCCCTATTATCAAATTTCAGTACTACAAGTGGATAATGAACAACCGTAGCAATAAGTCTTACCCAGTTTAGTTAGGGCTGTCACGATTATGAAAGATACTTAATTGATCTGATCGATTAATTGTCTGTTTTAGGGCTTTGCGATTATGACGATTAATTGTCTGTTTTTGAGCTTTGACATTTAATTCTCATCATTTTTGATTCAGCTTGAAAGACCATATTGTTCTGAATACAAGACTATGTTTTTTTCTGGAAATACATCAGGAAAAAATTGGGTCATCATATATTTAAGGTTTAGGCTTTTACCTGTCAATAATACAACCACCAAATACTTGTAAATAAGTAAATTGATCAGGTGTGAATTGAAGCCACCATTAAAATACTATCAGTCATAGAAAAGCTTCTAGTCTGTTTTTTTCTCACTTGCAAGACTACATAAAATTTTACTTGTGTGTTAATGAAATTTTGGTAGACTGGTTTTCACACTGAGATTTGCTTAAATAATATTAAATTGTACTGCAGGTAATTTGTATATGTTTTTTTTTTTTAAGTGATTGTGTTGTGGTGGTAGATTTTACAAGTATTACCATGCTTTAGTAACAATATATACACTAAAATATGCAATATGCAGATGCACTACAGCTCCCCCTAGTGTCTTCTATAGAGATGTGCAATAATTGCGATGAACTGAAACCATCGCGATGAGGTCAAACAATCGCGATGAGACGATTATTTAATAATCGTGACAGCCCTAAGTCCAACACAGCAGAAATGCTATAAAAAACGAAACACGTTTTTTTTATTATTAATTAATATTTGCTAATTTCGTTTACTCTTGTTGTTGTTAATTTCCATATCATGTCACTTAGTCGATGCTATGTGGTAGCCCTATGCACACAGTTTACTCAGTCACACACACGAAGACGATAATAAAAGGCAGAAAGGGGTGGGGTAAAGTTATGCCCTCTCTCTACTCCAGCACAGGGGAGGGCTGTAGTGGAGGCTAAATTTAAATAAATGCAGTTTACCCATCTCTGTCATGTGTTACCTTTTTGTTAATCCGCCTCTCCGATCGCGGATAATGTTAGCTGTAACAGTTTGCTCTGGTCCATTTCTCACAAAGATGAGCCGACAAAGTTATTACGAAGCACGTTGTTTAATCTCGTCAGCGAAAGCTCCATCCATCACTATACCATTTGACAATCACTTGAACTCCCGGGTGGTTTGACGAACTTATAAAGAAAACAACAAAACCTCTAAAGCATCTTACTCTCCTTTTCTCCGTCCGCTACTTTTCTCTCACACACGTGAATACCCCGCACTACTTTTCCCGTCATTCAGTACGGCCAGGAATACAAACCCCATGCTTCTTAAAGGGACAATGCCCATATTCCCGCAACACATGTCAGAAATAGTTTATCCACCTCTCAACAGTTACAGGTACAGTTTTCACATTTAATATTAAAAGAATAACTAAAAGGGATATTTTTTGGGCCACGCCATGGCCTGTGGAAGGAGGGGCATCAGTGACCGCTAGGGGGGGCACGGCCCTCTAATGCCCCACCATAGCGCCGGTGTTGTGCCGAAAACACACTCCCCGCCAGATTATGCACCCCCTTCAATAACACGCTGTCCGATTGGCTAATTCTAACCCTTCCCCACACCCAATCCTAATCCCTCCCCTAACACCTAATCCTCACCCTAACCATTGTGGATAGGGGGGTGCATAATCTGGCGGGGAGTGTGTTTTCGGCACAACACCTGTTGTGCGGCGCTGGACACTACCATCTCCCTGTAGTTACATTTACTCATTTGGCAGACGCCTTTATCCAAAGAGTATAATAACAGTACTTCTGCCTCCTCCTGATCATCGTCAGTAGTTTTCGTTAAAGCGGTCGCATGAATTTTCCCCATTCATAATAACATCACTGGAGGGTCCTGTTTAAATCTAGTCATCGAGCAGCTCTAATTATTTACTTAATAGGGAAGCTTTTACTGGGTGTGCTAATAAAATCACATGAACATCTCTATAGTGTACTCGCCTGTTTAAAGAAAATTTTGATGAGTTCTCTTAACCTCCTTCACCGTTTCTGGTTCGCAGATTTTATATTTGTCCCGACTGTTTTAGTCAGTGGGTGCCCTCTCTTTGGGCTGCGAGATGGCGCATTTTTGTAGGCTAACCCGGAAGTAAGCGCCGCGCTGCCTGGTTCCCTCGAGTCGACCGAAAGCGGTTGTTGCTAGAAGGGATACAGCTACGGCGGAAGTGGTGCAAATATCTCGCCATATAAATACAATAAATTACATTAGCTAAAGCCCACACCTATCCAACCCTAAACCTAACCTTAAAATATTAAAAAAAATATTAATAAACTGTTTTCAGCGTGACAAAAATTATGCGGTATTGAAGTGCGCATGCCCAGTGGATGTACCTGTAACCATTCTAGTCAAAACCATACAAGACTCGGTACGCGCATCACTGAAAGCTTCCGGGATTTCTCGGCACAGAACATAACATCACTAGGTAAAGCGTTAGCTTTCACTTTTTTATATAAACTCACAAAAAGGAGCCTTTTTATGCAATCTTTGTAAGAAACTACACATTCTTACATATAAATACTTAATTTTTTTGTCATGCTGTTTGAACACTTGGATTGTCAAAACCAATAAGAGGCAACTGTAACATTAATGCTTTAAAATGTATGTTTGAACAGTTTGAAGGACACAGAAATGGCAGAAAGTGAACATCATGAGCAGTTCGTGTGTTCGATCTGTTTGGATGCTCTGAAGGAGCCTGTGACTATTCCATGTGGACACAGTTATTGTCTGATGTGTATTAATGACTGCTGGGGTCAGAAGGAGCAGAGACCACCGTACCGCTGTCCTCAATGCAGAGAGAGCTTCACTCAGAGACCTCTGCTGAAGAAAAACACTCTTTTATCTGAGATGATGGAGAAGCTGGAGAAGACGTCTCTGCACACGGCTTCGTGCTCTCAGGAGAACTCTTGTGTGGAGTGTGACGTTTGCACTACAGAGAAGAACAGAGCTGTCATGTCCTGTCTGCAGTGTTTGGCCTCTTTCTGTGAATGTCACCTGCAGCCTCACTATCAGTCTCCTGTCTTCATGAAGCACAAACTGGTCAAAGCCACCACACAAGTTCAAGAGAACGTGTGTGTTCATCATGGAAAACTAATGGAGATTTACTGTCAGGATGACAACCAGTGCATTTGTTACTTGTGCATGATTGACTATCACAAAGGCCACAGTGTGGTATCTGTGGAATCTGAATGGACAAAGAAAAAGGTCATGAAAGCATATTAATATGTAAGATAAGTCTTTTTAGACCTTGAATCTTTGTTTGCATTTTTAGAAAGCGTTGCAAAAAACAAAGGTGACATGCACAAAGATGATCCAAGATCGAGAGAGAGGTCAACAGGAACTCGGTGAGGTTGTGAAGACTTTTAAAGTGAGTACCAGTATGGAAGGGCCAGATGGCATCTTCATCTATAACTGTTAGGCACCATCTTGTTTGTTGTTTTTGATTTTTGTCTTCAACAGAGCTCAGCTCAAGAGGCCATGGAAAACAGTGAAAAGGTCTTTACTGAGCTCATCCACTTTCTTGAAAAGAAATGATCCGAGGTTAAAGAGCGGATCAGCGCTCAGGAGAAAGCCGAGATGTATCGAGCAGAAAATCTTAACAGACAGTTGGGTCAAGAGCTGGCAGACCTCAGGCAAAGAGATACAGAGATCAGCAAGCTTCTTAATACAGATGATCAGGTCCATTTCCTGAAGGTAATAAAACTTCTTTTGTGACGATATTTGTGTAATGTCAACACAGTGATATTTTTAGTAATAGTTTCCTGTTAAGCATATAAATAGTGCTGAATTATCTGTTTTATTGCAGAGTTTTCAGTCCGTGTGTGATGTACCCATAGTTCAAGATCTTGTCAGCATCACCCAGCACACTCATCTGTCATTTAAAGACATTTCAATCCCAACAATGAAAAAGGCTTTGGAAGATGTCTGTATGCAGGAAACAGACAAAATATCTCAAGAAGGTCTGAACATATTTTGCTTGGAAGAAAATATTATTTTACTGTTTTATATTGACGGTAATATTTTGGTAAGTATGTCATTTTGTTTGTCTCCTCAGTCTCAAATGTTCACATCGTGCACCTATCACAACCTAATATTCGGAGTGAATTTTTAAAATGTGAGTTGAGCTGTGTTTGCTATTATTACTTCACCACAAACACACAATTCATTAATATCCATTTTTTTGGATAGAATAAGTATAGTACTACTACATTGTGCCAGTATTTTTATTTTTTAAATTTGTTTATCATCATCAGATTTTTGTGGGCTGCACCTGGATCCAAACACTGTAAACAGCGATCTCATATTGTCAGATGGAAATGTGACGGTGTCTAATATTTACATGACTGTGGCGTATCCAGACCACCCTGAGCGGTTTGATGTTTATGGCAATGTCATGTGCAGAGAGGGTTTGCGTGGCCGTTGTTACTGGGAAGTCGAGTGCCGTGGGGACAATTGGTCTGTGGCAGTTTCCTATAAAGGAATTGGTCGTAAAGGAGCCGGTCATGACTGTAGACTAGGCTTCAACAAGAAATCCTGGAGACTTGGCTATGATGGGCAGAATTTCTGTTTTGTACATAATAAAGCCCAGGTGCATGTCCCTGCTGCTTCTAGAATAGGTGTGTATCTGGATCACAGGGCAGGAATTTTGGCCTTCTACAAAATCTCTGATACAATGACCCTAATACACAGAGTCCTGACCACTTTCACTGAACCACTATATCCTGCATTCGGGATTGCAGCAGGTTCATCTGTCACAATCTCAGGCAAGGAAAGAATTCAGAAGGACCTGTAATCAAGCTAAAGTGTATAATCAACATATTATTATGAATGCACTTTTTTATTTACCATAAAAGTAAACACATTTCTGTTATGTTGAGAAGACCTAAATACTGTCTGTAAGGCTTTGGTTTGTAATTATGATACAATAAATTAAATTTTCTGTTTGCTTATTAAATTCAGTCTGTGGTTGTGTAGTACAGAGCTGCCATTGCTGAAAATAAACGACTCCTCAATTACAGAAGATGATAATAATGAAAAATACAAAATCAATTTTAAATAAGCTTTCAATATATCTACTCTATAATGACCCTTACAAAAACTAACCTTTTTAGTTCAAGTGTAGTAAGCATGGCCATGACCATTTTGGGGGATTGAATATTAAATACCATGGTTAAATTATGGTTACTTATGGTGTTTTTTTGTTTGTAGCAAACCCATAGTTCATTTTTGTAAGGGAATGCACGCTTTCTGAATAGAAACAGAAACATTGTTTCAAAAACATATATTTTATACATACCTGCAGTGATTGCCATTTTTTGCTTTTTCTAATAGAGTCGATGCAACATTTTGTTGCGGTTTTTAAGTGTATGTAAAAACTAAAATAATATAGATACTAATAAAAATAGCAAGGTAATTTAAAGTAAAACAATGATTAAATTGTTATTTAACTACAAGTGTTTTACAAAATATCTGTTTATTTATTTACGTCTAGTCTAATCGTGACTCTGGCGACTCCTCACCGCCCACTCGCCTACGTGGCCAATCAGCGCTCGCCGGCTTCGCGTGACGTCGCCCACAAAATATCTCGCGGAACAAAAGCCGTACGCGCGTAAAGCTCCTCCCCGCTGGAAGTGAACGACAGCACGCAGTCACGATCGTTTCTCGCTAAAGTTTGTTTTAATACATGATAGTATTTATATATTTACGCGCGCAGTAGAGCGGCATAAACCCACAGGAACTCGAGAAGCGCGTCTTTGTTCGAACTGAAGCTGCGTGGGATTCTCGCGAGAGTAAGTAGATCCAGCGCGTGGCTGGTTTGTTTGTGTTGTGTTACATTGATACAATGTTGCATTTTTTTAATATATCGTTTCCGAGCGGTGTTTTAAAAATCATCTATGTGATACGCCTCATTTTTAAAACCATCTGGCAGAAATTGTGTCATGGTAATGCGCACACACACAAGCGTTTCAGTGTTTTGACAGTGTAAATGGGTTTGTTTGCCGTTTTTCATTATGTTGAAAGGTCGAGACTGAAAGAGGTTCGGAGATAAACTCATCATGTTCTGACCTACCGTTGTGTTTATCTGGCACAGATTCTAAATATTGTGAAATATATGAACTAATCAGTAAAACAATGACAAACTGAATGAAAAAATGAAAAACAAAAGTTTCTTTCACTCTCTTTGTCTAATGTGTCAAAAGTCTTTTGAAATCATGGCCACTTCCCTTCCCTCATAGAATTAGCATATGTTCGTTATTCATTATAAATACTTTGGTCTAACCCTTATGCAAACAAGCACTCGGACAGACAGACAAACGTGTATTTGACATATACATGTACTTTGTCTTTACATGTAAAGAGGTTTGTTAGAGGCATATGTCACATTTTGTTTATTTTATTATCGTTCAAGTTAATTTTAAACATACTAAATCTGTATGTGTACAGTGACTCTCAGACACTTGAGTGAATGTCATGAAAAGTCACAGAAAAACTATTTGAACCATGAGGATGTTTTGAATGGCCGCTCAACAGAATCGCCTGGTGATCCAGACCGGCTCTGGCCACATTTTCTGTGTAGTTTTATTTCTTCAGAAACTCCCTCACTGTCATTTCCCCCTTCAGATGAGGTCACACACGGATCGCTGTTGTGAGCATGCTCAGAACGAGAGAGAGAAGTAGGAAGTGTCCAGAGCTGTTTCCTCTTTTTTTCATCTCGGTCTGTTTTTTTGTGCATTGAGTTCAAACAGAGGACGCGGTCGTCACGGAAACACAAACATCAGACTGTTGCTGCAGGGGTCTTTCATTTATCATTGACCTGAACTCTGTTGACCTTTTGAACTTCACTGGTTGCTCACTGCTTTTAGTTCGCTGACAACAGTGAATAATTGCTTTAAATAAAAGTAATACTTATTTAAGGGTGTGCGAAATTACTATTTTATATTGTGTCCTTTCTTTGGAATCGGTATGAACTACAACATGAAAATCAAAACGACAACCTTATTTTCACCCATGAACTGTGGAAAATAAAATCTAAAGTCTCTTTCTGCAGAAGTGTAATAAAACGTATCGCCGTGGCAGATCTTCCTGAAGTGCGGGTGTGATCTAGAAGGTGAGTGTTTGCTCAGTTATTCACACTTGCACCAAAGTTTCTTTCAGGGATTCACCACCGTATGAGCGTGAGTGAGGAATGCTCCACATGAAGGAGTGTTGGAGAGGGACGACAGGTCTTTTTTGTGTTTTAGTCTGTTTCATTTCACTTATTATGTTTTTCTTGCTCTTTGTTGAAGGGGACGATACGTGGAGAATAAGATCAGACTCTGCTAATGTATTATCTTGTGTAGTCTCGATAATTGTTTCTGTTTATTGTTTTTGTTAGTTGAATCTAGTTTGAACAATATATATTTGTATATGTAAGAATTTTGTTTGGTTTAGACGGGTCTGCTTTTTTGTTTTGTTTTCTGTAAGTGTGTTCTTGGGATCATGTGTCTGTAACAGTAGTGCTGAGATGAGTCGGGCTCTTTATCTGAGGCCTTTACGGGAAATGTGTCTTTTTTATATTCGTGAGTTCCTGGACTGACTTTCAGCACAGTCTGGGTTTGCTCTTGTTGGTATTTATTGCGTGTTTCTGTCATTGATTCGGTGAGGAAGAACGTTCTATAGCTTCTTTGTTTGTAGCTCATGAGGGAATATTTACCTCCGATCTACACGGTCCTGTGAATCTCCTCTCAGGATCACTGTGATTTCTCTTGATATCCCAGGGGAGTGTGAGAGTCAGATGCTGTGAAAACTCATTTCAGGCTAGAGAACCTTCTCTAAAGCCACTTTCTAATGCTTTCTTTTTTTAGTGCGTGTTATTTTAATATGCCTGTTTTTGTTTTGATGCTTTGAAACTCGTCCAGTAGTTTACACTTGTCCTAACTCTTTCTTTCTCTCTCTCTCAGTCTGGACCGCTCCTCTGACATGGAGCCGTATTGCCTCGTCTGATTGGCTGACGCACTCTTTTACCGTCCTGCTCATGAGGTAACCCCGGCTGTTGTTGTTGATGCCCGTGTCCGGGCCGTGATGGGGCAGAGGGTGTCGGGTGTGAAGTCTGCAGATGAGCCGGAGACAGGTGAGCTGGCTTACCGACCGGCATGTGGGTCGCTCCGTAGCCGCGGGGTCCCACTACCTCCCCGTGTGGAGCTGCTCTTGGATATGCCACCGGCGGGACCAGATGTTCAGCTTCACCACGCCTGGAACCCAGACGACCGCTCCCTCAACCTGTTCATCAAGGATGACGATCGCTTAACGTTCCACCGCCACCCGGTGGCCCAGAGCACTGACTGCGTACGGGGAAAAGTGGGCTTCACCTGTGGGCTTCACGCTTGGACCCTCCGCTGGCCCGTGCGACAGCGTGGCACGCACGCCGTGGTCGGTGTCGCCACCTCTCTGGCTTCTTTAAGGGCTGTGGGGTATTGTGCCATGGCTGGCAGCGACGCAGAGTCGTGGGGTTGGGATTTGGGCCGCGGCAGACTTTACCACGACAGGAAGAGTCAGAGCCAGAGTGGAACTGTGCCATCTTACCCTAAATTCATCGAGGATGAGGATGAGGATGGGACGTTCTCCGTGCCGGAGGAGATTCTGGTGGTGCTGGACATGGACGAGGGAACGCTCGGGTTCTGCGCTGACGGGAATTACTTGGGCGTAGCGTTTCATGGGCTGAAAGGAAAGAGGCTGTACCCCATCGTCAGTGCCGTGTGGGGTCACTGCGAGGTCACCATGACCTACATCAACGGACTGGACCGTACGTATATCTCACATTATTATTATTATAATCTCACCCTATTGTTGTTCAGTTTTGTATTGCTTTCCCCGTTTTCTTTTCTTTCACAAAATATATTCTTCTGATGAATGTTAGTATCATTATTGACTTTCATTTTATGAACACAAAACTACTGAGACATTTCTCAAAAAATATCTTCTTTTGTGTTCCACTGAAATGAGTCAAATACAAGTTTTGAACCACATGAGGGTGAATAAACGACAGAATTTTGGATGAACTTTCCCTTTAAGATTTGAGAACGTGTCTGGGTGCTAATCTGACATCCTGCTCTTTGACCCTAACTTGACCTTTGATCTGCCCCACAGCCGAACCCCTGCCCCTGATGGAGCTCTGCAGACGGGCAGCCCGGCAGGCTCTGGGTCGACAGCGGATTCATCACATCCAGATTTGCCAGACGCTCAAAAACTTCCTGCAGCACCAATGAGAGACACCAAAGCACACAGATAAATATCACCTGGGCTCTGTAGACTAAACACAGAATCAGTGATGTCATGAGAAGCTTTGTGCTGTGCACAGACGTCTGTAGAGCGTGTTAGAGATGGACGCTACAGAAATGACTCGCCAGAGGAAAAGTATCAGGTTTTAACCAATGATTTTATTGGAGATTTATCTGCGGAGGTTAGGAAAGTGTGTTTGTGTGCGAGACAAGTTCATGTCTTCCATGGAAATAACTTTCACAAACTGACCTCTTCACATGTTTTAATCTTAACACTAAGAGCCTGATTTCTTCATGTGGATGCAGTGTAACTTTAGACTAAAGATGATTTTGTGGCCGTTTCAACTAAAGCTTTTTGTTACTGGGTGTGTAACCAGAACAGAGGCCCTTAATATATGTGTTTCAGTGCCTGAGATCTTTGAAAGCGTTTGTTGCTTGTGTTTAGTTGGAGATGATGAAGCTTGACTCAGTTGGTTCTCAAATGTTTTTAGCATCTGAACTTGAGTATTGCTACTTTCTGTAAACTGCTGAAGCGTGAATGAGGCTGATTTTTACAGGCTTGATTTTTATATGATGTTGGACACAACTTTGTTCTTTTATGACCTTTGAATTATGAATAAACAAAACAAAATGATCCGTCTCTTTCTGATGTCAAGAATACCCACTTTTAACATTGTTTGAATGTTTCTGCTTTCAAAATTCTGAACACATTTCTAAGGACACTCTTAACAAATGTAATGCATGTTTCGCCATTTGGCAAAGTATTGTGAAGCAGTTTTCATATTGTAACAGCTTGACACATTTTAAATATTTATTAAATGGGTTTTCAGAGATTTATAATGTAAAGACAGTGCAGTGGCAAATAAAATATTGTGATCTGCTTGTCCTGGCACGTCATATTATACACCGCTAGATGTCGCTGTTCTTTTCATAACTATTAGTGTAGCAAAAATGAAACAAAACCACGTGAAGAGTAAAAATTTGATTCATTTCTTCCAACCATTTTTCCTGGCCCCAAATTCAGCAGTGAACAAAAAAAAGAACCCCTATGAAGATACGGATACCAGCTGACGGTGGTATCTTTGCCGTATCTCCTGTAACAACGTAGTAGTGGTGTCCCATTTCTTAGGGGAATATTTTCAACCCTTCCCCGTGTACAATAAAATCGGGATTGGGCCCCAAATTAGACAGCATCGAAACGCAACTAAGATTATTCAACAAACTCTGCTCATTTTATTCCATCACCACTTCGTCTCCTGTCTGCTCTTCCCTTCATCTCTGTATCTGCCTCATGGTTGATCTGAAGCATTAACTCACAACAGAGTTGATATTTTGAGTACAGATTTAGTCATTATTTCCTGATCCCTGATAGCACACGTACATCTGGCAGACATCTATTTGATATCTGCATTTTCATCTGCAAGACATCTGGCAGATGCTGTTTGCTCATCTGCCCTACATCTCTGAGACGTCTGCTGTCAGATAGACCTCTAGAAGATGTCTGTAAGATGTGTATGATTTAGAATGGATGTAAAACAGCTCTTTCTAAGATGTTTAGCAGATGTTTTTACACAGCAGATGATTTCCAGATCTCCAGATCTTTAGCAGACATCTTACAGATGTACCTGTGCTATCTGGGGTGAAGAGTGATCTGTGAAACTGGGCTGGATCTTTGATCTATGGGATCTACATAAATCAGGGGAACAAGATGGTTTTAATTCTATCAGATCTAACAGTTTTTGGCATCATGTACAGCATGTTCTATCACCGATGGCGGTCACGAACAGATGGATAGCCTATAACAAATTTGTTGGTTTAGATTTGATGTGATCTTCTGATTGAATTCTGTGGAATTCTGTTCACATTTAGAAAACTTCCTGTTGTAGAACACTTGATTAATTGTGTTGTAAGGAGATTTTGGTTCACTTTTTTTCCAAAGTAAAATCATACTAAATAAACAATAATAATGTCAATACGAAGCCATTACTTTAATGATTCCAGAATGTATTTCTTCCACCACACAAGGGCACAAACTGCACATTTTCTGAGGGGTATGCCAGATCAGTATTGATCCCCACCCCAATATAGAAAACACACAACAAATAAAAAATCCGCAGACAAGTTGTATATTACCTTTGGAGTCATTTTAGTTATATTTTACATCATGTGAAGGTGACAATCAGATTTGCATCTATAACAGAAGCATAAAGGTTTCCTTTTACAGAAACACTTTTCCAACTGCTTCACAGTGTAACAGATACACAATTCTGAAAAGACAAATAACAATCTGAAAACTAATGAAACAAAGGAGCAAAAGTAGTAAAAGTACATAAAGTTTATGTTCAGACATACACAATAAATTAGGGCTGAAACTAACGATTATTTTAATAATCGTATAATCGGACGATTGTTTTTTTATTAATCTGTTAACAGGCTAAACAATTTTTAATTTGATCTTTTGCTTATAATAACTAAATAAAACCCCAAATAAGGCTATTTATTGTATACTTCGAAAGGTGAGTTTCACTTATGTAGTCTAGAATTTTGAAATTTAAAACCTTTAACAAAAAAGCTTGTCCAGTTTTAAAAAATAAAACGTCTTTAAATATCCCAAATATAAGTAACAATCGAGTTGTAGCCGGAGATGTGCAGGTGAGGAAATGTTCCCAGTGAATTATAAACTTATTTTGATCTTCAATGTTAGACATTTAGATGATTCCCTTTCCTTAAACAAAAAGTATTATTAACATTATTCATTATTACCAAAACTAATAATACGTATCACATGACATACTCGCATTGTATAACACAAATAAACAAAAGGTCTTTGTTCTTTCCCACTTAGGCCTACTTTAAAACGAATGCTTAGTTTGTGGTTCATTAATATTGAATAAAAACACAACAATAAAACAGCCTATGTTAAACATACTTTTACTGAAACTTTATAATTAAACTTTTATTGAAAAACGAAATAAGACTGATAACAGACATTATAAAGCAAATACATTTTTCCCCTTGCTTTAAAACCAGTGCTCAAATTGAATCAAGTCTTATGGGGTGTCCCCACCATAAGACTTTTTTTGGTGGGGGTGGGGGTTAGTCTCGCAATATACAATTATACACAATATATTTGATCATAATATGCATACCTATATACTATTTATTAAAAACAGGCTAACATAAAAGAACAGGCTTCTATTACTGTATTTTGGATCAAATCAATGCAGGCTTTGTGAACAGAAATTACTTTTGAATGTTTTTATGTTTGAATGTTTACTTTTATGAGAGAGTCTGTCAGTCAGCAGACTAATCAACCATTTCAGTCCAAAAGTCTGCTTTATTCAGGAATTAACTATGGCTATCAATATGTCAATCAAAGCTATTTCAAGAGTGAATCCCGCATTTATATGCTGATGTAATTCCCGAAACGTTGCAGGGTGTATGTGGCCGTTGGTATTAGAAGCATGAAAAACAAGTTTATACAATTCTGAATGGATTATCTATAGCACAGAAATCGCGCAACGGGCACTCCCTTTATAATTAAGATGTCACTCATCTTCATCGAGATCTCTATCACCCCAGAACCAGGCCTAATAATAATAATTTACACAAGAAATACAAAAGCCCCAACATGGAGTTGATAAATATAGTGGAAAGATATAGAGAGAGAAAATTACCCCTCAAAAAAGAAGAACTAGTAGACTTTCTCTTCCCGACTGCGAGTGGAGGTTTATTGTTATCAAGCAGTCATGTCAACTATGTCCTGCGCTTAGCGGTCTTCAGACGTGGGGCGGGGCGTTTAAAATGTAAATAGACAAGACAACTAGCCCATAAACAAACTTAATATAAATTATTGTAAATAATTAGTTCACGAAATTAACCATATCCATTGCATGACTTTAATTACATTTGTCATTATCATTTTTACTCAAATAAAAATATCTGAGGGACCCCCTAAGTCTATTTTTTACCTCTTATGGGGGATCCCTAATGCCTTATGGGGGGTCCCGGAGCCCCCCAGCCCCCCTTCAATTAGAGAACCGTTTAAAACATTTTTAGTTTGTGGTTCACATTTTCTGAAAACACATCATTACAGTAAAACAAAGACAAACTCACTTACATTGAACGAAGAAATTATTTTTTAACGTTTTTTTGCGCTCTTGTTTCTGTCATAATGTCAATCATCACGCAATCTCTCCTGTGCTCTGTGCTGCGCGCTGTTTGCAGAGGACGCATCTGATCGCGTTATATAAAGAACACGGGCCTGGGAAAACGCGTCCGACGTTTAATGAAGAACCCGACAACTAGCATATGCGTGATAGTGGGAGATTTAACAGCTAAACGTTTTATTAAAAAAAACTTTAAGAAAACCCCTTGTGCGGCGCCCCATGCACCGCATATACTGCAAACCCCATTTTTGCGCCACTGCGCACCACACACAATGTCATGTCATGACAGATGAATTTATTTGTTTTATTTGTTGATTAAAGTGTGTCACCCACATAATAATCTATGTACATGTCTGTTCATTTCTTAGTGTAATCACACACTATATATGCACTATTCTAGACTGTATTGTCACATTAAACTTCAGACCCAAGACTACAGTATCACTGGATTATTAAACTGAATGTGTGGATTATCAGTGTTATCAGTGTGAGGTGTTATTGTGTCTTCAGTCTGTGTTGACTGTGTGTCACACAGACACCTTTAATCACACACCTTACTCATCTGTCAGGCCTAAAAGAGAAACACAAAGATGGTCACTAAATGAACATCACCACTGTCAGATCAAGAGATAAACTTTAGAAACACTTCACAACAAACATTAGCACTATATGAATCAGTAATGTGTCCTATATGATTCACTTGAACACAATCAACTCAACGCTGCGATCCAGAAGTGAACAGTCCCGAAGTGAACAGACATTCAAAACATCAAGTGTGTTCAATGGTACACTTGTTTATATCAATTGTTGTTTCAATGTATTAACACTAGGGGAGATGTGACACAAGGAAATGGAGAGTAAAACAAGTGTGTGTACAGAATGGAAGAGAGTTCGGATTGGAGTAAAGATCGGCTGTGTCCGAAATCGCCCACTATACCCTCATTCACTATTCCCTACATTAGTTCACTAATATAGTCCACTTTAAGGAGCGGGTGAAAACGAGTGAGTAAATTCGGACACTCGGTGCACCGGAAACGCTGCGGGCGCCATCTTCCGCCAAGACGCGGGAATTCATTCAGCGCGAGCGTCACGATAGATGGCTAGCAGCTAGCCGTGAGTGTACATTGGCAGTACACTCGTTATTATGATGAATCATGGGATTGAATGAGTGCACTCAATAATGTCCACTATGAATTCGGACACCACTAAAAATGGATGTCCACTAAAAATGGATGTCCCCTCAAATAGTGCACAATATTAGGGTATAGGGGACTATTTCGGACACAGCCATCGAGTTGCCCAAGGAATTCTTGTGCCATCCTATTCTTTTATTGTTTTCTGATCAATTGACATTGTGACACACTTCACATGTACTGTTGTAATTTATTATTGTTAACTCATATGTGCTTGTGTGTTTGCAAAGTATCGTTTTTTTTTCAGTTGAGCTTCAATTTAAGAAAACCTAATGACACTTATGAGGTTTGCTTATACCAAGTAATATTTTTGTTATTTTTAGTTGCCAAAAACAGAAGGGTAAAGATGGGTAGAAATATTTTCTAAGCAAATCAAGAAAATAAAAATTGTCTTAAAACAGTTACGCTTATCCTATAATAGCACCAGAGTCATTTCCATTTACTTTACTAAGTTATTATAGATGTTGAACTGTTGAAACATTTATTTAAATGAGTTCAACTCACCACACTGTCTCTAGTTTATAATGTGGATCATCTTTAAGATCAGAGAGAAGCTTCAGTCCTGAATCTCCTATATTATTCCCAGACAGATTCAGATGTGTCAGGTGTGAGGGGTTTGATTTCAAAGCTGAAGTCAGAGCATCACAACCTTCATCTGTGATCTTACACTTCCACAACCTGTAGAGTGAACAATACACACGCTTCAGTCTCTCAGTTCAGCAGGAATGTCATTAATGAAAAACATATTACACAGAATGACATTCATCATCCTCATCTCATTATTAAAATGCTAACACGTAACCTTTGTAATCATTCATTTTATAACGTCTCAGTGGTCTAACAGCGCTCCTCAATGTCAAAATAAGTGAGGTGACCAATCGAATAAAAGAAGATGGGAGTTACTGTTTACAGAGCCGAGCTGTTCTGTAAATAAAGTTTTCCATGTACAGATGATCTGATGAGCCCAAGATATAAATACAACATGCAAAGTTTCATATGAAGCATTTCAGAAAGTCCCGCTAAACTGTGTGGATTTTAAAGTTTGGTTATTGGTTGTGGTTAACCTATTACAATAAAAATCGTATTTAGAAAAAGTTAAATGCATTCAACAACAAATTCTAATAGAGAAACTCTTTTTTCTTTCTTTCTTTAGTTTTATCTCACCGATAAGATCTCTCAACCATTGTATGAAAAGTTTTAAATAAAGATTTAAAAGGAAAGTTCAGCTCAAATTGAAAGTAATGAAATGATGTTGATTTTTGTTATCAAATGTTTAGACGATGACAATACAATTATAAAGCTGTTTGTTTTTTTATGACATTCCTAAATACCAAGCCCAACCCACCCCTGAACATGAATATAGAACATGTTTTAAGATCCAGTGCATGTGTGACTATCAGAGAGATGATCTCACTTCAGTGTCTAAAGTTTACAGAGAGGATTCTTCAGTACAGTAGCGATCAGCTTCACTCCTGAATCTCCTACATCATTCCCAGACAGATCCAGATCTCTTAGGTGTGAAGGGTTTGATCTCAGCGCTGAAGTCAGAGCAACACAACCTTCAGCTGTGATATTACACATCCACAACCTGTAGAGAATAATACATAAGATATAAATTGTAGTGAAATTAAGGGTTGAAATCAAACTTTGATGCTTCTTATCTCATCATTTGATTCTGGGACTTTAGCCTGGATTTCACAGACAGGGTCATAATTATTGAGAAGGCAAAGATCTATTGTATTTCCAGGCTCAACACTAGCCTGTTAATTTTTTCATAGACATTTAAAAAACACAACAATAAAAAAAACCTTGTCTGCTGTATTTCAGCATTTATATCTCTGAATTACTAATAGCTATAGTAATTCTGCATCTCCAATCATTTGGTTTCCAAGCAGCAATCCACATTTCTAAAAGATTCCGTGAAAAAAAAAAATTCTGGCTGCTGGGGCACCAGAAATAAACCGTAAAATAACAGTTTTCCCTGTAAAATTATATGTTTTTCCCGTTTTTCTTGTAAATTCGCAGTCTTGTTCTGTAATACGTATATAATACTATAATATATAATATAATATATTTTAAAAAATACATGAAAATCATTGACAGTCAGTTTTGAGAGGGCTTCCATTTCATGGTGACTTTAAATAGACATGCCAGCAATCCGTGAAACTGAAAAGAGCGGAGCAATTTTTCCTTATTCTTAGCCCTATCTGTCACGATCTGTTCTGTGTTTCCCGTTATTTTGGGCTTTTATGTTACTTCCTGTTTGTGCCACGTGTTCTGTAGTCCTTTTGTAGTTTTTTTGTGTTAATTAGTTCTCCCAGGTGTGTTTTGTTATCTTGTTAGTTCTGTGTATTTAAGCACTTGTGTTTCAGTTGTCTGGTGTCAGTCATTTGTTGAATGTTGTTCCAAGTTCCCTGTGTTTGTTTCGGGTTTAAAAAATAAAGAATAGCTATACATAGGCTATATACAACATACAGTGTGTGTTTAGGGTAAAATAGGAAAAATTTAATAGGAAAAATTAGGCCTGTAATTTCAAAGGGAAGAGGTTTGTAATAAACGCTTATTTTTCTCCTTCTTTGACGACCAATCGGAGTCTTCAAAAGAATGTGTCATACCAAGCAACAGGGTGAGCCCCGCCTCCTCACTAAGATGAACGTTTTTGTCTTTCCTTCTACCCGAGTTGCTCTGAATCACTCTTGAGATAAGATTCCTAGTTAGAAATGTTTATGGTAAGCTTTAAGAATACAGGCCCTGGTTTCTTTATGTGTTTGATTTTTTGAAATAAAGATTTTTGAACTGCTGCTCTACAGCAAACAAGGTCTTGTGATCCCATCACTTTTTGGACTTTATATATTATCTATATTCTGCTGTGTTTGTTTAAAAAACAGTTTAAGTTTTCTACTACTGTAAGCCTCAGTACATGTGTGACTATCACAGAGATGATCTTACCCCAGTTTCTCCAGTTTACAGTGAGGATTCTCCAGTACAGTAGAGATCTGCTTTAATCCTGAATCTCCTAATTTATTCTCGGACAGATTCAGATCTCTCAGGTGTGAGGGGTTTGATCTCAGGGCTGAAGACAGAGCAGCACAACCTTCATCTGTGATTTTACAATAACTCAATCTGTAGAGAACAAAAACACACACTTCACTCTCTCAGTTCACAACACAGAAGACGATATAAACACAGCTTTATTCAAAACTACATAAGTATACTGTTTAACACATATGAAATACAACAACACAAAAATATATAAACAATATAAATCTCTCTCTCTTACTTATAAAACCTTATTGAAAACATAATAGGAATTTTTTGTTTAGACAACAAATATTTAAATGTTTTCATTTTGTCTTTGTCAGAGACTGTTATTAAGGTGCCCGTGAACCGGAAGTTGAGATTGTTTTTACTTCCGTATTCTGACGCATTTATGAGTGAAACGGAATTTCTAATGAGAAAAAATAATGGGTGTGGCTTGTTAGTACACTGCGATTTGATTGGATGCATAAAAACAGCCGTTGCATTTTGAAATGGAACTGACAGCAGGCTGACTGTTGAAGGGGAGGAGTTAACGGATGCTCCAGCCAAACCATCTAACTTACATCATGCGAGATGAATAGTCACTACAGGGAGGAAGAGCATTTTCGGACTTTAACTGAAGATTATGAGGGCACATACATTGTAAAAAGATAATGACCCACATTGGTAAGCTATTTACAATAAACGCTGCAATATTTAACGAAAAAATAGGAATTGCAATTTTCAATTTCACTGGGACTTTAACATATTACAATAATTAAATGTCAATTTGTTGCCAATACACAACTTCTCAGAGTTTTTTAGACGAGTAGTTTTCAGAGGTATCCTACTGCAGTTGATGGGGTTATTTGTGTGAGGATTAACAGAGAGAGCGCTGAATATCTGACTTTTTGTGTTATTAAATTAAATTAAATTGTGTTATACGACTGTAATTTAGTCTGCGGACTCTGGCGTCCCAAAAGCTCACCGGTGCCATCTTGTGCAACTAGCCCATTGTAATTTCTTGAATGTTTGAGTTATGTTTTGTGATTTTACAAACATGAACTGTTGTCATGGCGATGAGTTACATCACTGACAATAGTAACACATTCTGTAGCAGACAGGCAGATGGCGTTCTTGTACATCATGCTTTCATTTATTAATCTGCCTCAATAATTTACTTTAATAAATATTCTGATATGTTCAACATTATATTATTCACGTTCACACAGATCACGCTTCATTCATGACAATGCAATTCCTGAATGGGTCTCGTCTCGTTTCAAGTGTTTGTATTTATGACTAGTGTTAAATAACTGTTTACTTGTGCCTGTGAATTTCAATGAACTTTTATATTGTAGACAGCTTTTCTATTTATACGCCTGAATCCATCAACTCCAGCCCATTGGTGGAGAGAGGCACAGTTTCGACAATAGGCTTCACGCGTCAGCTCATGGCGAGTGAAAGTCTATGAATAAACTGCCATTTAACGGTAAACATTAACACACAAACACACATTAACGACACAACTGCTGCTGCGAGAATGGCAGCGACAGATGAATTATTCTGGTTGAGTACCATGTGTAAATAAACACACACAGAAACACATCTAAACACTAAACTGAAGAACATCTGCAATACTGAAGATTTATGAGGCTTTTCTTCATGAATAATGTTTTAAGAGTGAAGTGACTGTTCACACTTACTGAACTGATCTGGATTCACAAATCACAGGCAGCAACTTCTTCAGAACTTTGAGATTTTCAGCTTTGTTTTGTTGAACAAATTCCTTCAGTTTAAACTCATGCAGCTCCTGTTGTGATGTCAACAACACAAAGGCTACAGCTGACCACTGAGATGAAGAGAGTTTGACTTCACTTAATGCTCCTGATTTCAGATGATGTTGAATTTCCTTTACAATTGAACGATATCCCAGTTCATTCAGACAGTGAAACAGATTGATGAATTTCTCTGGAGAGCGAGTGCTCTTGATATTCTTCTTGATATACTCGACTGTTTTCTCATTGCTGTGAGAGCTTCTTACTGTCTGAGTCATGAAACCCTGTAGAACATTCTGATTAGACTCCAGCGACAAACCCAGAAGAAAACGAAGAAAAAGATCCAGATGTCCATTTTTACTCTGTAGAGCTTCATCTACAGCTCTCTGATGCAGGTCACATATTGAAAGCTTATCTTTAGCTCTCTGTAACATGACAGATACTGAAAGCTTCTCTCCTTGAGTTAGTTGGGTAGTTGTATTGAACACATCTGTGTTGTTGTTTATGAAAGAGATGTGAGCATAAAGAGCTGCGAGATGTTCCTGAATGGTCAGATGAAGAAAGCAGTAAACTTTCCCCTGATACCAGCCAAACTCCTCTCTGAAGATCTGAGTGCACAATCCTGAGTACACTGATGCTTCTGCTACATCAATGCCACACTCTCTCAGGTCCTCATCATAGAAGATCACATTGCCTTTCACAAGCTGCTCAAAGGCCAGTTTGCCCAGTTTGAAGATCATGTCTTCATCATTCTGCTCTTTCTTCTCATAGTCCTTCTGAAGTTTGATGTGTGTCTGAATGATCAGGAAGTGTGTGTACATTTGAGTGAGAGACTTGGGGATCTCTCCTTCACTCTCTGCTTCACTCAACATTCTCTCTAGAACAGTGGCTGAAATCCAGCAGAACACTGGGATGTGACACATGATGTACAGGCTCCTGGATGACTTCAGGTGTGAGATGATTCTGTGGTTCAGACTCTCATCACTGATTCTCTTGCTGAAGTATTCCTCCTTCTGTTTGTCAGTGAAGCCTCGTACCTCTGTGACTCGATCAACACACTCAGAGGGGATGAGATCAGCTGCTGCTGGTCTGGAGGTGATCCAGATGAGAGCGGAGGGAAGCAGATTCCCCGCCATGAGGTTTGTCAGGATCACGTCCACTGAGGCTGATTCAATGACATCACACAACCTCACACTGCTGTGGAAATCCAGAGACACGCGACACTCGTCCAAACCATCAAAGATGAACAACACTTTATATTCACCGCTGGAGATTTCCATTTCTTTTGTCTCAGGGAAGAAAAGATGAAGAAGATGTAAAAGACTGAGTGTTTGGTTCTTCATCAGATTGATCTCTCTGAAAGGAAGTGGAAATATGAGGTGGACGTCCTGATTCTCTTTCCCTTCAGCCCAGTCCAGAATGAACTTCTGCACAGAGACTGTTTTTCCAATGCCAGCGACTCCCTTTGTCAGCACACGTCTGATGGGTTTGTCTTGTGCAGGTAAAGCTTTAAAGATGTCGTTGCATTTGATCGGTGTGTCCTCTGTTGCTGTTCTCCTGGATTGTCTCTCAATCTGTCTCACCTCATGTTCATTACTGATCTCTCCACTTTCACTCTCTGTGATGTAGAGCTCTGTGTAGATCTCATTCAGCAGAGTTGGGATTCTCTCATGTGATGTTCCCTCACACAAACACTCAAACTTCTTCCTCAGATTTGATTTATAGACCTCAGTCATGTTTGGTTTCTTTTGGGATTTCACATCGTCACCTCCAGCCTCTGTTTGGTGTGGTCTGTAAATATGAAAAATAATAACTTATTGTTAAAAAAGTAATTGTTTTTAATGACTAGGGTTACACTGTCAAAAAAAGGTTTAAAAATGATATTCTGGTCATGTTTGTGTGTTACCTGATGTGTTCAGAGTTGGAGGAAAATCCTCCCTCCACCTGATCTGCATCAGAACTCATGTTTCACATTCAGTGCAACTGAAAACAAAACATTCACATCACAATCAAACAACATCATCACACACATAATTAAGGAATTAAGTTTATCTGGATATCTCACACAATTCACTCTGGCGATAGACAGAAAACACCACCACAATCAGCTCATGAAAATATGAATATTCATGTGTGTTTAAGGATAAAAACTAGATACAGGAATTCTAAAATCAAAATAGCTGCTGAAAAACAACAAACAACATTTAAAAACTTGTGTATTCATTGAAATACTAAACCGATTGATTTTTAATGAAAGACTTAAAAAGAAATGAGATGATACTCTCTTAATACGATACGGTAGGGCTGGGCGATATGGCAAAAAAGTAAACTCGATAGTTTTTTTCTATATTGATCGATAACAATATTTATTTCGATATATATTTAATTAAAAAACAGTATTTAAAAGAATCTATTTTAAATACAGTTTATTAACAAAAGTTAACCTTTAACCAGTTAAAATTCAATTAAATGAATGCACTGTTGCAACACAGAGGATATTAGGCCATAAACAACATGTACCAGTTCATTCAGTCTCATTTTGACTCAAATGACTCGTTAAGTAAAGGGAGTGTTCATTCAGTACATTCAACCAATGAAAGAGCTCCGTTACTGAGTACATTCGAACGCTATTGGCTCAGCACCTGCGCACATACATAACGCTGCAATAATGTCTTGCTCGAGTAGTGGGATTCATTCAATGTATTCAGTGAACCTTAAAGACATCTCACAAAAACTGTAGTACATTTCTTTAATCATGCAAGCATCTTACATACAAGGTTCTCTCTAATCTGTACAGGGCAGCGCTGGTTTGTTTCATATGCACCAGCTCATGTTAGCAGGTATGTTAACGATGGATATAAAAACGTTTGTGCTTGAGTTTCGAAGTAACTCGCTTGCAATTGCGCCTCAAGTTGGTTTTGTTTAACCGGCGATTGCGAAAAAAAATAAGACACTTGATAAACCGCGTAATGACAACTCGAGGTTAGTTTCACCTTTGTTTCAGCTTCCAGTAATGTTTTCCTCCTCATGATGAGTTTTCTTTGCCAAGTGCAGTATGAAATGGACTTTGTACTTTGACGCGCATGATAAAAGCTGTACGCTGACTGACTGTTGTTGCGTTTATTTCTGCGTTCTGTTAGACTGTAAAATTAATCCATATCGAGTCAAAATGCCAATAGCTTATCATCGTTTTTGAAATACATTCTATCGCGATTCGATATGATATCGTTTATCGGCACAGCCCTACGATACGGTTTATTAGAGAAATAAAAACATTGCAGAGAAACTATTACAAACGCTTTAATCAGATTCGAACTATTACACATGAAATCAGGAATAAATTCACTCATTATGTTTACAGGTAAAACTGTAAATAATCCAGTGAACTCAAATATTAAAACATACTTACAGTTTCTCTCTTTGTGTTAATGGATTATGTTTTCTCCTTCACAGAAGAGTATAAAAACATTTTCAAATGTTCAAACTAAACTCACTATATCTCGCTCAACAGGTTTCTCTGGATTAGTCAGGTTATGATCTAAATTAGAGATCTCGCACCAAAACGGAACCAATCAGCTGCGAGTAAATTTACATATAAGTGACGCAACACAGCGCGTGTTACAATGGCAAGTTACTTTTAATAATGTGTAATACAATAAAAATACTAATATAAAAATATATAAAATATAAATTTATATTTATATTACAAATATAAAATCAAATACAATGGTTACTAGTGTTAAAATCTGATTTTAGAGATAACATTTGCTGGCTTTCCCTTACACTCACATGGAATGGATTTATTTTCCATTCTTTTACTGTACACACAATATGTATTTCTTAGCATTGCATTTTTTACATTCTTGTCTGTGATGCAGAACATCTAGGAACAATTTTAGTTTCACTGTGTTAGGACATTTATATTTGTCCACTAAAAAAGCCTTCTATTAAACAGCTGCAGTAAGATACAGACAAAACCACAGGTGATATCACATATCTTTTAACACAGCTATTTTAATCCTTTTTTAAAAAAATCAAGTTTCCATTAATGCTAAAATGTAATTTAATGCAGTGCAAAATGTAAAATACAGGTAAAACAACTGTAAAAAATTAATATGGAAAATTCCTTCATATTAATAGAGTATATTGTGCCCTATTTTAAGGATTTCTTTTAGAGTGTAGTGTATTTTGTTCACATTTCTTCTGTAACCTATGGAGGTAGACACTCCAGTTTCTGGGGAAAGTTGTGAAATGTTCTACAATAACAGAGACACCAGTAACGTAAAATATAAATCTTCACATTCACACGTGTGCCATATTGAATAGTAGCCTACAGTACATTTATCTCTTTAACTCTGTCAGAGCACACAGATAGTTTCTCTTCATCAAATGCTTCACCCTCATTAATAAAGGTAAACTAAATGATAAATAATATAAGGGAGGATATTTTCATCCACTGTGCGTGGGAACACATATTAGACACATACATCGTATATTATTATTACTGTAGTATTTACCTTGCTAGTAGGCTATACTACAGTAAATGCGTGTTATAGTCGTTTAACTTGCGCATTAACGCAATCATCAGTGTTTCTGAAACCGTTCTGTCTTGCGTAGACAGTAGAAACATATTACTCCGTGGCTGATACTGTTGGTTTGGTTTTGTCAACCCAAAACTAATCCTGTAACCCTGAGTTTGTTCAGCTACATTCATGGTACAGGCCCCCGGGGTAACAGCATCCACAGGTGGGTATATAAACAACAGGTAACATCCATGGGTAAGAATATTCAACAGGTAACATCCACAGGTATCAAAACGTTCTAAACGAGTGCACGGAATAATACAATTTACAACTAGACTTGACCAAAAAATTAATTTTGGCAATAACAGGCCCATCCACACTTCCCATTGTGAAGAATGATTATGCCAATGGAATGATATTTTTGTAACAGAAACAAACTTAACTGTAAACTGCTACAAATTATTATTTTGTCTGAATTCTGCCTATTGGTTGATGTCTCAAATATGCATATTGTAGTATTAAGAACAACCCGAGTAAATCTCATCTGTGTTTTTATGTGCCAAGTATGTTTTAACATGGACGTTATCCAATGTTATCCGACCATGCTCTCGTTTAACTTTACACGTCTCTTCATTTTTCGTTTGGATAAATAAGTAATTTAATTTTAGTAATTAATTGGTTTAGGACTTATTTGTGTTTTGTAATTATTTGTTTATGAAAGGTGATTAGAAAGTTGAATTGCGCTAAAGTGTATCCGTTAAAACCGCCTGATTAAAATGATCTTGTGAATAATTATCCGTTGACGTCTTTTCAACAGTCATTAAACTATGGAGTTTAAATGGACCCTAAACTCACGCGCATGGAAAACAAAAAGGATAGTAAACAGAAAATATACAAAAACTATTTCTTAAAATAACAGAATTTATTTTTTTTAAGTTAACTTATTCATTTAATATTGCTCATACAATGCCACTCACGTTTGGATGTCAAAACCTTAAAATAACTGTATAAACTGTTTTTTTTAAAAAAAGGAATAAAACGTATGGTAAATAGATGCATGGTGATATGTTGTGAAAAAGATTTAATGAGCTTTCTCAACTCACCTAAGCACCTCTGTGTCAGTAACTCCCTTCAGAAATGTTGAAATCTCAACGTTCTGCTCTACTATTGGTGTTATTTATAACAACGTTTTGACCGCATCTGTTCACGATAAAACATCAAAACACACTTGAATTAGCTGCAGCAAATTTCTATGCTCAATGTAAGTAACGTTAACAGTACTTCGCATATTTTAGGTACAATACATCCAATAATCGCTTGACAACAGTTACAATGCTTTCAAAACCTCCCATCTACAAATAAAGACGTTATTAAATGCCCAAACTTTCGGAAACAAGCGTTCAAGCTATAGTTAACATTAGCCTGCCTCTCAGAAAACGGTTGAGATGCTAACAGACTTTTTTCTTGAAGACATAAAACCATTTCTAAGTAAATAAATAAGTAAATATTCAACAGAAACGTGTCAACAACAGTTGTGTGTATTATTTGTGTGATTTGAGTGACTAAACTTACCTGAAAACACTGAAGAAAACCGCGAGAAACAAAGCTTACTGCTAGTCAGTTCCTGGTGCCGCCCCGTTTCCACGGTAACTCCCTTCGCTCCAGTGTATGAATGCCACACGAAGGTTCAGCTCGCAACGCACACCCATTAATACAAGTAAAAGTCACGCAGCATTAGGCTACAATTGCAAATTAATAGCATTTTTATTTAACAGAAAAGTTTTGCTTTTGTTAAATAACTATTAGGCTGTATTAAATAACTATTTAGCCAGTATATAACATTCTTAAGATTCCTTTGACTGTACACAAAAATAAATAAATATTTATAAAAATTTCCTGTAAGAGCTCAGAAGAAACTATTAGTTTGCCACTGCTGTACCAACAGAGGCCCAGCGGCAGCAAGCCGCTGGTGGCGTGCCACCCAAAAAAAGCTGGCAGACTGACAGCATTTTTACATTGATCGGCTTGTCGACAGTGGTCCGACTGTGTCAGGCCCCTGAATCTGTGCCGCAAAAAAGCGCCGGTGGACCGCCAGGTCATTGTTTGCTGGCCAGTAAGCCATCCGGGAATTTCTCGCCTACTCTTTTATAAACACTGACGATTCGGACATACTACTCCGTTCAAGTACTGTTTTCTCCTACTACATAGTAGGTAAGTAGGCGTATTCGGTCGCAACATTAGTATACGCATGTCCAAATCTCGGGTACACCACCCGGGTATTTCACGCCTACTCTTTATGAATAGAGGGTATGGACTTGTCGTCATTTTACCAAGTAAGCAACACCAGAGTGGGTGGCAAAAACACTCCGCAAAATGACTGCTTACAATGTCAGGAAATGCAATCCCGCGCAACATTTCAGTGTCCAGGAACACCAGATTCCTTTGTTATCATAGGGAAGTCGTAAGGATGACCGTCGAGTCCAGCTACTTGTAATTTCAGCAAATAATTGCGTGTTTTAGTTCCGGTTTCTTTGTTTCTACAATTCTCCTCAGCCATTTTGCTGGGTGTTTTGCCACCCAGGGGAGCGTGTCCCAGGCAGGGACGGATTATGACTTCAAAGGGCCCCGGGGCCAGTTACCTCCAAGGGCCCCCCTCCCACAATTTTCCGTTCTTTCCCTTAGCTGCTCATTCACAGTTATAGAAAGTGAAAGTTACGATGATAATGAATATTAAAAATATTAGAACTTTAAATATTAAAGTTCTCGCTCTGCATCAAATGTAAACGATACGCTAAAAATAATCTATACATGGTTTAGAGAAGTCTAATATTATCTACACAGCAAAAAATCAACAATGGACCAAATTAAGGCATATGAAACACACGTCTTTAATTAACTGTCAAATATACAAGTATTTAATGCACCACTTGTAACCACTTGTATTAAACACGTTATATTGTTGAAGTTACGTTCCATGATAACACTCTGAGGTAAATATATATTCTCAATTATGTATTAGAAAACAAAGATGTAACTTTTAATTGTGCCATTCTTCTCCTGCTCGATCTATCGGCTGCCTTCGATACGGTAAATCACCTGATCTTACTAGACACCCTTTCATCGCTAGGGATCACCGGCACTCCGCTCTGTTGGTTCAAATCCTACCACTCAGCAGCAGTCCAGTCCTTTTTGTCTTTAGCCCAGGCGAGACGCTTCTGATGCTTCCTGCTGCTGACCAACTTTATGGAGATGCAGATTTCATTTTCCAACAGGACTTGGCACCTGCACACAGTGCCAAAGCTACCAGTACCTGGTTTAAGGACCATGGTATCCCTGTTCTTAATTGGCCAGCAAACTCGCCTGACCTTAACCCCATAGAAAATCTAGGGGGTATTGTGAAGAGGAAGATGCGATATGCCAGACCCAACAATGCAGAAGAGCTGAAGGCCACTATCAGAGCAACCTGGACTCTCATAACACCTGAGCAGTGCCACAGACTGATCTACTCCATGCCACGCCACATTGCTGCAGTAATTCAGGCAAAAGGAGCCCCAACTAAGTATTGAGTGCTGTACATGCTCATACTTTTCATGTTCATACTTTTCAGTTGGCCAAGACTTCTAAAAATCCTTTCTTTGTATTGGTCTAAAGTAATATTCTAATTTTCTGAGATACTGAATTTGGGATTTTCATGAGTTGTCAGTTATAATCATCAAATTAAAAGAAATTTTAAAAGAAAATTTCGCTTTAGATAAAAGCGTCTGCTAAATGCCTAAATGTAAATGTCTACATCCCCTTTGTGTGAGGAGGTAGAGCTTATACAGTATTTGCTGGCATTATGTAGGAACTAAAACATTTTTTTTGATGGGATGCTTCCGGCATTTTGTTGTAATGACTTGTACTTCCTCACTTTGTCATGTGTGGTCCCAGTCTAAGAGGGGCTACAGTCCGTGTACTACAACTTGAGGGTCAGTAATTCATGATAGAATTTTCACTCTACGGTGGAGTATCCCTTTAATGCTGGATGCCAACCATCGTAAAACAAAAGAAGAGCAGTACCAATCAACTTCTAGGACTGCTTACGAATTAGTAGGATTGCGTGAACTAAAGCTGACCTTTATGAAACCTTTTTAAACGTGACTGATTAGTTTGGTTCAAGTC
This sequence comes from Triplophysa rosa, assembly GCF_024868665.1. NCBI lineage: Eukaryota > Metazoa > Chordata > Actinopteri > Cypriniformes > Nemacheilidae > Triplophysa > Triplophysa rosa. The sequence continues at coordinate 19,021,632 of NC_079903.1, read as the reverse complement.
AGGTTTTGGACTTTAATCGTCAGGTCTTGTGCTTTTGTTTTCTATAAATCTAAATATTTATTACAACTTAATCACCACTATTCATTTTATGAAATTAAGCACTCAACTCAACTTTATTTATATAGCGCTTTTTTTTTACAATGCTCATTGTTACAAAGCAGCTGTACATGAAACATACTGACTATAAGCAAAATATTAAAGTTATACAAGTAAAAAAAAACATGAACACACGCAGAATACAGACACCCACATGCCTAAAACACAGACACACAACTCCACACGAACACAAAATACACACGCACTGACACACACAGCTTGGTTATCACAGAGAAGCACATATTTAAGATAAGAGAGAAACACAGGTCAAATATTATATGTAATAATGAATAAATTAAGCTGAATGTTACATTTAAAGTGATATTAATAAATACAAGCAGATGTCAGCAAAATAGCACAGATGGGAGTGAAAACACTGGCGCAAAATCTCATTCCCATAATGACCAACACAATCTACTAAGAGCAGCGCAAACTAGTGCAAGGTTTAAGACATGCTTTTTTGGGGCATTAAATAAAGCTGCAAATACCAGTACAATGACCTAATGCTGGGTTCACACCAAACGCGAATTAAGCGATTTGCGTGAGTAAATTACATACAAAGTCAATGCAAAGATGCGTATAGACGCGAACTCGCGGCAGGGGATTCAGTGAAGGTTGAAAATATTTGTCAGATCGCGTCACTCACGTGAAAATAACGAACTTTTCCCAAGAGTAATAAAGAGCGTGGAACGCAATTGTTCGCGTTTGGTGTGAACCCAGCATCAGTAAATTACGTTGCGTGATTCATTTAAATACTCTCCTCCCATAGTTTCCATTAGTCGCAAACATTGTTGTCATGCATCTCCCCACTGACCGGTTTTCAGAAAAATCAATTAGAAACTATATCCTGGCTGCACATAAATGAAACATTAATATGCCTTTTTAATATAATATATGAGATTTTTAGATATTATTCAATCAAATTGTGTGTTTGTTTCATTCGAGTCACTGTAAGTGTCTTGCCTAAAACAAAAGTAAACGGATTCCTTGGAAAAGGTCTCCGTCTCAGCTTGCTCTTCACGTCAGGTACTGGTCACATCACTGTTGGGATTTATTCTGTAGCATAAACGCATCTGAGAAATACTGTAAAGCTGAGTGAAATGTCAAGTTAATGATGGAAAAAGAATGTTACGATATTTTTATAAAGATTTATTTATTATGTACAAAAACAGACCATGTTTTATAGCTTGACAACATTTGGTACTACATTTGTATATACTTCCATAAGTGATGACTATTCTTGAGAAAAGTTTTATCTGTTTAATTTCTGTGTTTATGAAGTGCTCAGAGCTTTGGTCTGCTTATACGTTTGCACAGCCAGCTCGATGAATCCAGCTCGATGTGACTCATACTCGGCATAAATCTAGAAATTATGGACAAAGAGAAAGAACACATCAGAAACTGACAGACGTGCATGCATATTGCAATTTTCACTCATTCTGACTTGAGGCCACTTTAAATGATCTGAACATCTCCTACAGCACTTTCCGTCATTTATATTAACGACTGGCACCAGCGACTGCAGTACACATACAGAAACATTAAGAGATAATCAATAATTGAAGAACATATACCATTGATTTTAAATGACGTAGATGGCAGCTTTTAGGAAAATATACAGTATACTTGAAATGAAGTGCAATGGGGAGCCGCAGAGATGACGTATTTTTGTATGCAAAACCCGGAAGCAAGTTAGCATTTTAGGACTTCCGATTCCATCGCTCCAAATCTCTAAACAGATCTGGTTTTAATCTATGATATAAAACACACCAGTTATAATTTTGTGAATTTTTAAAGCCATATTGAGTCTTAAAAATGGTGGTTGCTAACAAGTTGCTAAAAGCGGTCGGAGCCAGGTGGTTGAGTGGTTCGTGCTCCGACATGTGGCGCCGGTGCGTCCTGGGCGACCCGAGTTCGAATCCCGGCTCGTGGTCCTTTCCCGACCCTACCCTCTCTCTCTCATCCACTTTGCTTCCTGTCCTCTCTGAAAAGAGTCTCTCTCTGTCAAATAAAGGCAAAAAACGCCAAAAATAAATCTTAAAAAAAAAAAAAAGTTGCTAAAAGCAACTACTACCTTTGGCGGGGACGTTAGACGTCATATAAAGCTCACAAATAATGCAACATGGGCACAAATGTCTTAAAACGTAGATGCGGATTAATTCACGGAGTAATTACTCACCAGGGAACACATTTTTAAGAAAGTTTGAAAGAGTTGTCAGGCTTGTGGTGGTGACGTTGATATCCAGCGACCGTAGTGTAGTCTGTTTATAGCATCGTGTTAGCTTTTTACTTCTGCTGATTGGATTTCGGCTTCAAAAGTATCAAATGTTGTGTTGATTTGTAAAGATTATCTTGATAGACAAAACGTGTAAACATCATAGACCTTTGTTAATCACAGAGCTTATTTTTTGCGATCTTCCAAAAGTCTATGGGGAAAATGCATAGGCCTTCAGTCGAGGGAACCAGCGCGGCGCTTACTTCTGGGTTAGCCTACAAAAATACGTCATCTCTGAGCCACTCCATTGGGATGCAGGAATATAGCAAAAAGGACATAGCCATCTTAAGCCAAATATAAATTGTCCAATGAAAATACAATTAAAACAGACTGGGCATGATTAAAAAACATTGAATCAACATGCAGTCACACTAGACTTTCCTAGTTCCATGGGCACACTAAAGAACATAAATGCATTAAAGGGACAGTTCACCCTAAAATTCTGTCATCATTTACTCACCCTGTTCTTTTTTATCTGCAGAACACAAAAGGATATTTTGAAGAATGTTGGTAAGCGAATAACGGTGGTACCCATTCACTTGCATTGGTTTTGCGTCCATACAAAATTAACCATGGTTAAAAAAAAAACCCATGGTTTTACCACAGTTAAAACAACAACAAAAAAACATGGTTAAACCATGGTTACTGTAGTAAGTTTTGCCAATAGTAATCAATACACCAAAAAACATGGTTACTACATTTTTACCATGGTTAAATTTCGTAAGGGTAGAAGTGAATGGGTACCGCCGTTGTTCAGTTGCCAACATTATTCAAAATATCTTCTTTTGTGTTCTGCGGAAGAAAGTAAGTCATACAGGTTTGAAATGACAAGAGAATGATGACAGAATTTTCATTTTTGGGTGAACTAGCCCTTAAATATCGCTCAAAAGGTTTTAAATAATGATAAATGAAATTGTCCCATCATCATTTTTATGGTCATTTTCAAACCATCACAGTACCACATAAATTGTTAACCTAATTATTCCATGAACTTCATGTCAACTGTCGAAAAGTTTACCCTCATACGTGAACTTTAACTTCCTGTTTCACAGGGTTAAAGGGTCAGTGTGAGGCATGACAGAAGTGAGCCGAGTATGCGCGAAGCAAGAAGCGTGACTAAACTGCGGCCCCATGCTAAGTCTAACGTGTTCTCAAACTTCCTTTTACACACATTTAATCTGGTCACTCGCATCTCTGCCAGATTACTGATGGCAGCCTACAACTCAAGAATTCACTTCACCCCATTCTCTCTGAACGACGACCTCGCGCGGGTCAGAGGTCCAAACACAGGCTAATGGGAAGTGATGTATCCCTTGCCTGACCTCTTCTTCCCTGTCTCTAGGGCTGTCAAAAGCACGTCTGAGTGAAGTTCTCTGTGAAGCCATGTGTTTTTCTGTGAGGATTTCTAAACTGAGATTAAATGCGTGATGAGAGCTGCTCACAGTGCACACCTAGAGCTACCGGAGTGTTTGTCAAGGAACGGACACCCCTGTTTGCCTTCCAGGAGAGGTTACAGCCTGGGGTTTGTGTGCGTGTTTATTCTGTGCGTGTGCCCGCCGTGAAGGTTTTAGGCAAGATAAAATAGTTGCCCGTACAACTATTTAAAATAACATTATGCAAGAGAACACTTTGTTAAATTTAGGGTCATTCCGTGTCAACACAACCAGGGGCCGCGGTTGCATAAACTGCTTAGACTAGACTTAGATGTTAGTCATCTAAATTTTTTCTTCAAGACTGGTCATAACTTCTTTAAATCAGTTACATAAAAAGGTAGATTGGGCTAATTGAAAAATGAAAAGTAACACTGATTAGTCCTAAATATGTGAGAATAGCTGTTAAGAAGCAAGTCTTAACTTAACAACTAAGTTTATGCAACTGAGCCCAGAATTTTATTTATTTTATTATTCTATTTTTACATTAGCAAGACCAACATCAATAGTGACAAAAGCAAATATATTAAAAGCCACCGATGAATAGTAATTAAGTAATCAATTCATTTGTAGAGGGAGGTAAAAATGACCATTTTCAGCTGAAATTTGGAGCCATATTAGAGGGGGTAAAAATGACATGAGAAAATGCCAGCATATTTTTATTTTTTATGCCAATAGTGACAGTTCAAAAATGAAGAAAGGGCAATTTTTGTGTTCTTTTAATAAAATTTGCATGCCTGTAAATTATGAAATGTTAGCAATACCTTAATGTCATTTTAGATTCTTGTACTTGAATCTTCACGACCAAGTACATTTTCACCACCTCTGCAAACTTTCATGAGTTTTCGAGCATGTTTAGGCTCTCAAAAACGGAGCAATTCCTCACATTATCGTTGCCCGGGCAATAATTAACAACATCCCTTCATCCAGATTTCCCTACTACTCAAAGAAATATAGAATCTTATAAAAAGACTTTTCAAAGCAAGTTAATGTGCCTCAACACAAAGAAATTAAGTAGCAGGTTTTTGTAAAATGACACACATTTAGTTTTTGATGAATGAAAATGAGTGCATTTTAACAGTTTTCTCATGAAGCCACATTTAGATCCCCTTATCTCTAGACCTGAACCTTATAGGGCTTTAGAAATGTAGTTCTCAAAAGACAAGTTGGTCAAGTACAAGAATTTAAAAGGACATTAAAAGGCACGGTTCTGAAGTTACAGCCATGCAAATGTTGTAAAAAGAACACAAAAAAATGCCCTTTCTTCATTTTTGAACTGTCACTATTGGCATAAAATGCATCAAGGATTGCTAAAATTAACATATTTCACTAACATATATACCAATCTGTGTAAAAATAAAATTATGATGCTGCCATATTTCTCATGTCATTTTTATCCCCTCTAATTTGGCTCCAAATTTCAGGTGAAAGTAGTCATATTAACACCCCTCTACAAATTGATTACTTAATAACTATTCATTAATATTTTAGCTTTCATCACTACTGATGTTGGTCTTGCTTCTGTAAAAATAGAAAAAATTGAGCCGGGGAAATATTCAGAATTTGGTTGATTTGACACAGAATGACCCTTTAAGATTGATCCATTTTTTATTCCGACCGTAGGTTTATGTGTTGAACAAACAGGCACACACAAAACCTTAGCTTGACTCTGGTATTTTTAAACACATAAAGGAGGTTAATAGCATTTAATTAGTTCAAACCATTGACAGTCCAAATTGCAATATACAACCAAGAAATAGATTCAGGCCAGTTAGCTCCTGAAAAGATAACCAGTTGAAAGGCAAGCAAGCAGCAACTTGTTTTGGGGAACTGCATGTAACTAGTGAACGTGGAAGCTATCTTTGGTTACAAAAGATTTCATGCGTGACGTGTATGGGTTTACCTTGAGAAGGTCCAGGTCAGTAGCCTGTTGTGTTTGGGCGTGACGTGCAGATTCGCTCTGAGGATGAACCAAATTAAACAAACACACCAACCCCACTGCATCTTGCATTCTGTAACAATAACATCACATGTAAACAGCTAGACCTCTGCATGTTGGAACATTCACAATTTAACATGAAATCCAACAAATTTTTATCGCTACCAGTTTCACATCTTAATGTTCTGGGGGTAATTACAATGAAACTTGACTTTCTGTCTTGGAACTCAAAAGACAATTTAAGGAATGTAGACCTCGCTCTTTATTTAGCCTCTGAGCTCCTTTAGAGTTCTATTGAAAAAGTCATACAGGTTTGCAATAGGAATAGAATTTATTGGTCAATAATACCGATTTTAACAAACGTCCATTGGCCTACTCGTGGATCTCTAGTTAAGAAACACAAATTTGTAAAAACGATTTTTATTATCATTATCAGAAAGAGGCAACATGATTTTCTGCAGTAACCGAAAGCTGTGTGTTTGTGGCATGCTCATGTTGTATTATTTAATGTTGTATTAAATACAATACAAATGTATTTCGCCTCAATGTATTCTCCAAACACACTCACAGGTCTCTCTGCAGCATGTCCACAAGAAGGCCATCGATTCGCTGGCCGTTGACCAGATGCCAGGTCAAACCTCCGAAGAGCCGGGTGGATCTTAAGATATCGTATTTCCCATGCTTTTCAATGTCCTCATAAGTCAACGTGTGCACCTAATCGCAGAAGACATGAAACAACACCATCACAAGTCACTGAAAATACCATTTCTTGACAAATTCTTGGCAGAGAGATTTGTGGAAAATGTAACACCACGTTCATCCATGCGCCACCATATTTTATTTGAGTTTTTTTATTATGCTAAATGAATGCTTAAAATATCCATAAATTTCTCACACCTATCCATCTACTTACATAGAATAAAATGGATAGAGTAGTTCACCAAAAACAAAATCCACGAATATGTTATTAACTAAGAAGAAAATTGATGTTAAAACCAAGAAATCAAAAAAAATTACAAACCCCCCAAATAAAATGTTTGTTTATTTTTTATGAGAATCTTACAAGGTGTATTACTTCCACTTGGTTAACCCCAGAAAGCAGAATGCCGGCTTATATGTTTCACACTGCTTATAATTTACCAGGGGTTAAAGGGATATTTCACCCACAAAACACAATTTCCCCATGTTTTACTCAACCTCAAGGCATCCTATTTGTATATGACTTTCTTCTTTCAGAATAATGCAGTCGGAGTTGTAAAACCACGTATCCTTTTACTTCCAAGCTTTCGAATGGGAGTGAATTGTGGACGAGATTTTGAGGCTCTAAAAAGTGCATGCATCGAACGAAAAACTCTGTGGGTTTAAAGATCAGGTAACACGCAGTTTCTGCAAATCTCATATTAATCTTGAGTACCTATACAGTAGTATTACATAAGTCGTATCTTTGAAAATTATTTAGTTTGATCAAATTTATAAACGAGAGATACAGCTGTACAACTATTTCCGGCAAAAGACGAGCGCCTGGAGGCCTGCAGGGGGGCGGAACTACAGCACATTTGGTCACCAGAACTTTCGACACGCCTGCGTCATTTTCCGGAACAACAACCCTCTAGTTCACGCGCAACCGAGGGATAACGGACGAAAACATTGGGAAATTGTGTTTTTTGGGTGAAACATAAACCTGGATATTCATAATCTGATGTTTCACACTGTGCATCACAAAACTCTTATCTGCAGTGTCAACAGTCATGTTGGGATAAATACTGCAGTGTTAAACTGACCGAATAAAAATAGTCAGTTGCTTTAAATAACTGACTACCTCACGGTTCCGCATCCGAGTATAAATGTCGCCTCGCAAATCCTTATTTGCTGCTTTGAGCCTCCTAGGACGTTTTTACTCAAATTCAGTTGATTTCTGTCACCATTTGACATTAGTATCTACTAAACAATTGTTTACTGAGCGCACAGAGTTTCTGACTGTGCACAGCTCGTGAGGTAAGTGCACAGCTCTGATCAGCTACATCCCTCACATCCTTCAAGAAACAACTAAAAACTCATCTTTTTCAGCAACACCTGACAGGAACATGCTAACTTCTGCTTATATATATATAAAAAAACGAATCCCTTTTCTCTCTCCCAGCAGGTATTGTCTTGCCTTGTGTAACCTGGTAACTCGTTATGGCACTTCTATTGCTACCTCTACGACTTAACGCTTCATTGCTTCCTCGCCTCTTGTAAGTCGCTTTGGATAAAAGCATCTGCTAAATCCCTTAATGTAAATGCAAGTGCTGTTTGGTTATTCATTGGCTATCTGTCGCTAAGTGTCTGGTCGTATCATTCTACCCCCACCCTTTGTTTCACACTGCACACATTTGGCATCACAAAAGCGGTGCTAACCTGCTTCTAATGACAAGTTTGAAAGGGTGCTCCACATGGGGTTCAGAATGAGGATAACCTGGGCTTAAGCGTAGTGTGAAAGGCCCTTATGTCAGTGACAAACTCACCCGTATAAATTCTGCAGAGTCTGGCTCAAACTGGACAATGCAATAGTTTAGGACGTCCTCGTGTCGATCCTGTTCAAAGAGCATCTGAGCGAAAAGACACTTGTCACGCTCTGCACGTTCGCAAACTGCCAAAACCTGATGTTTTCAGACTTACCTTGAGATTCTCTTCTTTAAAGATGGGTAGAGGCGAAAGTTTGCGACCCTCTTTGGGGAAATAAACTTGTATGATCCTGTCTCGTTCTTCCCACGATGCTTTTCTCAGTGTTCCTCCGGGCTCTCTCACGACAATGAAGCGCTCCTTTAAATTGATGCGAGAGAAAAAGTGAGAGTGACAATGAGAACAAGACATAACCTCTGGAAACACATGACAAGGTCTCAAATCGCAGTCCAAATTTGCTGGTTTTCAGGAAGCTGAAAGAACGCTGTACTTTTAAAATGATCACGTACTGTGTTGTCAAAGTTGACAAGGACTTTTTAATACTTTTTATTGGTTAGATCAGTGGTTCTCAAACTTTTTTGTTGTAAGGCCCCCTTTGTGTAGAGTGCATTGCTTTGCGGCCCCCCAAATAAAGACTTAGAATCTTAAACTTAAAATTTTAATTAAACCAAGAAAATATTCAGTTAAACAATGCTAAAATATCAATTCTTTTGGTTGGTGGCGTTGTTTTTCTGATGTTTGATTGCACAAAATTTATGATAAATATCTATAATATTCCTAAAATGCCACAAAATCTGTGGCCCCCCCTGGAACCATCTTGGGGCCCCCGAGGAGGCCACGGCCCCCAGTTTGAGAACCACTGGGTTAGATCATTAAAAACACATGTCAAATGATTCAGAAACAGTCGCCTGTCTTTCTTACTCGATGTGGGATGTTAAAGTTGATGTCGGTGAAAACATATTTGGCAGTATCCATGCCCTCCAGTATCTGATCTTCAGAAATCACATCGCTTATGGGCTTTCGCTCAGGCAGGACCGGAGGCATCTTGAGCAACAGTTTCGCCTCCCCTTGTGCTTTTTGCACTGCCTATACAACCACAATAACGAAACACCCATCAAACACAAGCATTGTCAAGGCCAAGATCGCATGCTATATAAATATACAACACCAGTATAAATCTCAGAATAAAACCCCAACACATCCATCCCATTATGAATGTTTCCAGTTCAGAATCCTGTCCCACATTCGATTAAATATACCTCACCTCCTCTAATTCAGCATCTGTCATAAGTTTGTATTTAGGCGGCTTTAGCTGCTGTTTCAAGGGCCGGAAGACTTTCTGCAGATCCAAACCTGTGATTTTGGTCAGAATATCTTGAACCTCTGGATCTGTAAATTGAGTTCTAGGGACATTTGTTGAACCTGGACAAAAAAATAAAACGTATCAATAAAGCTGTCAAGACATTCGCAATGTCAGTACTGACACAATAAGATGGCAAAGTGATTGTGTTAGATGCTAAATAGCATAATACTTTGGTATATTTAATGCACAAACACTCATATTCGACTGCATGTCATGGTGAATGTCAGTCAATCGATGAATCAACAATTAAAGGTTTATTCTCTTCTCTTCTTAAACTCTTCACACCACAGCATTGATTATACTGTAACAGGTAGTTTCCCTCAAATGTTGCATTTATAATTTTATATAAAAATTTCATTCAATAATGTGAATAACAAGCATTTAAGGCTTTTACGGCAATGAGATTGTTAAAGTTTTGAAATGAATGCTTTTAAACATGTCAGATCTTGTTTTAATGCTTACAAAGGAAACCAAGATTTCGTCGTGAGAATCACCCGTTAACAGTCAAGCTTTCTGGTCTAATTTCTTTCATTTGTTTCATTATAATAATCACGAAGGTCAACTCAACAGTGTTACAATGCAACAGCAGATTGCGCAGTGTTAGTATGTCTGTGTACTCACTGCTGTCTGGTGCTGACACACACAGCAATCTTCTTGTAACCCGCAGAAGCATGTGCGCATTTTGATCCACGACTTTAACACAACAGTAAGACCTCCATAAACACCGCGTTACACCGAAAGCTGCCATGTTGAAATGACGTCACCACCCGTAGTTGAACTTTCACCTGAACCGCAAATCATAACTAGATGCCGCATTAGAATCTGTTTCTATGGGCCGCTATAAGTTGGTCGTCCGCCATATTGGAACGGTGCGAGCCGGTCCGTTAACACTCAAAATCAAGCTGACTGTGTATGATTATGAAAACATATTTATTGTTGTGTGAACTCAAACATTATATCTGCTACACTAACACATGACAACATTATTATTTATCCCATTTTTCGGGAATTTAAATCCCCGTGGTTTTCACAGCCATGGCTGCGCAGCGCAGTGTTGGGACATTCTACTCAACTGTGAGTGACTTCAATGGACTGTTCCAAGATGGCGGAGAAATCTACGTGCCTGGTGCGCTTGAATGCGGCATCTAGTTATATAAATTTATGCATACTTGCATGGCATAATCGCCGCCATATTTGGAAGGGCAAGTGCGCCCCACGAGCACGCGTAAACTGGAGAGCTTCGTTTTTTATTCTGGCACAAAGAAAGCGCTCAATGGCTGCAGCCTGTGGCTGAAAAAATGACTGGCTTCACAGTCTTACTAGAGCTGTGGCTGAATTCGCCCCTATCTCCTATGTAGTGCACTATATAGGGTGTCCGCCATTTTGTAGTGTTGTCCGAATGCTGAGTAAAAAACTCATTCCCTACATTTGTTCACTACTTTTGACCCACAATGCATTCTGACTTTGAGTGTACGTTCGATGTACGCTCGCTCACTCATATTTCCCATGATACAACGCGAATCAACCGTCTGATTAGAATCAGCTGGAGGTGAGTGACCGTTATTGCCACGAATGTACGTTTATACACTTGTGTTTGTTCTTGTTGACAGTTATTTTCTACTTTTGAGATTAAATTAATGTTATATATAGCAGTGTTGTATTTTAAAAATATTAAGTAATTTTTTAAACGTAATAAATGTAATAGTAAATAAACGTGGCAAACATTTGTTTTGTTCTCTTTATTAAAAACGAATACAATAAACTTGACAAATTATGTAAAAATGAACTTTACCATTTTACAAAACAATCCATAAAGCCACACAGGTGTAATATAAGCGTTATGACGAATGTGCGCGACAGTATTGTCAGACGCAGGATATATTACGTCAGTGTGCGAAATTGTTGACTCATTTTCATTCACTTCTACCCCATATAGTGGACTATTTAGCATTCGCTACATAGGGAATAGTGAAGGAGTGAACAAGTGAGCGAATTCAGACGCAGTTTAGGACTTTTTTTTGGAGAACTGTTTTAACATTCACTGCCTTTTTCTTTTGGTAAATAAATAATACATTTAATACATGAAATACATTTAAGTCGACCATTAAATAATATCCAATTACTATGCTATATGCGCACCGGATTAACCTGAACTACACCATATTTTAGCATTAGTTGAGCACATGAAACAAAGATACTAATTAGTGTTTACTGTAATAAACTGAGTTATAATTTGTTATAATTTGTGTTGTATAACACAATACTCTGGATGCTATAGTATGGTAAACTGTCTGTGATTCGGTAAGACTGTAATGTCGTAAATAAATATTTTAACCAGTAGATGGCGCAAGAGGTTTACACTGTCTGATCTCGGATAGTAAAACACAAACCCAAATACAGTACACTTCTCTAAGTCACATCAGTTCAGTGGTGTAGACTAGTTTTTTGAAGCCTGGGGGGATCAGCGTATACTCTGATCCCCCCAGGCTTCTCATCCGTCCCAGATCAACAACCCATGAGCACCACCACACTCACGAATGCGTAGAGTATGCCTCTATATGTCATCAAGAGCATTCTGAAAGACTTATTGCAAGCAAGATTTCAATAGCAATGACAGCTGGGGGGACTTGCTGGTTTTGTTAATCACTGTATAAATCAGTCAGTTAAGAGTTGCATTTAGCCTTAGATGTATATAATCCCTAAAGCACGGGTTTGATTAGCTGGCAATTTTCAATGCACATTTGTGATCCATGTGAAAACCCAGCTATAAAGTCATTTATTTGTGATGTACTATTTCTACATAAACCCACCCTGCTAAAAAATAGTATTACATTAATTCTAGTGGTTTCCATTAAAATACCATTATGTACCACCATTTTTTCTCTTACAAAATAAAAAACTATTGGGTGTTCTATTGATTCCCTATTGGTTCTTTTTTTTTAGCAGGGCAACCAACATAATGTAAAGAATATCCTGTGAAAGTCTAGTCTTTAGATTTTGATCATGTCAAAAGAGTAGCCTAAATCATATTGAAATAAATGGTTAAAATCAAACTCTGATGCTCATCACTAATAACTAGATTTTTAGCCTAGTTTTCACACACCGGGTCACACTTATGAGTGCAAGTTACGTCTATTATTGACATTGATAAGTTAACTATAATAATCAACAATGAACATTTGTGCAGTTTTATCAAGCACCCGTTGCACTTATAGATTGCTGGCGGTGTCTCTAGACTGACTTTCACAAGGCTGGCCAGGAGTTCTCATCTCTTATCATCTAAAACAATTATAAACATTGTAGTATAATTTATCTCTCCCTTTCTCCTTCATGTATTGATTCACCACCACACAAACTAACGTTTGTGAAGTTGGCTAGTTAGATACAATTTAATATGACAACAATCCCCTTACCGTTGTGTCAATGAAAACAAATATGCTCGTTTTATTAAAGACTACGCAGTGGTTTTAAAAGTTTGGGTGAGTTATCAGCAGAAGGTATAATACACCGGCGAACAGAGTGCGCGATTGCGACCCCGGGACACTATCGCGAGGGAGGGGGACGCATGAGCCTCGTCGGGCTCATTTTCAGTAACACCTGCTGCGTCACCCGAAGCGCCAGTATCTTCAGAGGCAGGTTTACGAAAACACTGAAATAGTGTCGTTTAAATGCTTGCCTTTCATGATCTCCTTTTGTTTCACATCTCCCGGTTGCACCAATGGTC